>NC_141156.1:59220380-59385737 GCF_053477565.2 Lygodium microphyllum | reverse complement strand
AGAGCGTCGAGATGGCACGACGAGGCACACGGACGCGACCGGGGCATGTTGAGATGCGTAAAATTGAAAAAAGGGCGCGTTCACGCGCAAAACGGGTGCGAGAAAAAACGTAAAAATAAAGAAAAATTAATAACTCCCAATCCGGACATCAAAACGACATAGTGTAAAAACAAAAAGTGGGCAGGACGACAGAGGGAAAACAAGAAAAATATATGAAGGAGGTTCCGGGAGGGGTAAAGGCGGTCACGTGCAAAAAACACAAAAAACGAACCAAAAATCCGAATTAAAAATTAATATCAAAAGATCCGTGCATCGGAATGAGGTGCAGAAAAAAGGAAAACTGTGCAAAAAGATGTGCCCGTCAATCCTATCACATCAAAACATAATTCCGACGGAGATAAGATGTATTCACATGGGAAAAACCCAAAAAAAAACCCGAAAATGGGATCGGAAATTAATATCGGACAACCCATTCACCGGAATGACATGCAGTAAGAAGGAAAAATGTCCGCAGGAAGGGGTGGCACAGGGTTATCACGTTAAACCGCAGTTCCAGTGGAAGTAAGAGGGGTTCACATGTGAAAAACTCCAAAAATACTCCCGAAAACTCATTTAAAATTTAATAAGTAAAAATCCGGAAGTCGAAAAAGGGTGGAGGAAAAAGGAAAAAGGTGGGGGAAGGCACAGGGGACACGGCTGTCAGATCAAATTGGAATTCCGATGCAAATAGGGCAGGTTCACATGGAAAAATATCAAAAATACACAGAAAAAAGTCTTTAAAAACTGGAAAATTAATAATGGACAAACCGTGTATCGGAATGATGCAGAATAAAAAGAAAAAATGTCAGGGGAAAAGTGCTTGGCAGGGCTAGGACATCAGATCCTAGTTTCGAAGCAAGAAAAGCACGTTCACATGGAAAACCGGCTAAATTGCGCAAAATGCTTCAAAAATTAATAACTCAAAAACCGTGCACCGGAACAGGGGTAGGTAAAAAGGAAAAATGATCAGTTCAAAGGGAGGAACAGGGCTATAAGGTTGGATTTGGACTTGGTGAATGTATGGTGCAATCACATAATAGGACCTCAAAATCAGGGAATGAAGGAAAACTGCAAGGGAACAGCCCCAAGGGTGGATGGAACATAAACGGGTGCGTGAGAAGGTATCCCATGAGGGTAAAAGCAAGTCATGGCAGACATGCATGAGCAGGTTGAGGCATATGCCAAAGGGTATGCAATGTAGACGCGCAGGGACGCGTCTCCACACTTAAGACCTTAACGGATAGGGTTAACCGAGCAACAGGGACCTAGGACCACGCCGCAGACCATCCATCAACGTCCCCACACTTAAAACATGACCATCACTAAGAAACAGAAGTTGTAGGGTTAGAAAAACTTGGCCCGTTTCGTCAAGAATCAAGGTTGAGTGTCGACGGCACGTCCAATGTTGTTGTCGGCGCTGGAGGGACCAAGGCATCTTCTCGGCACACGTCCGTCATGGAAGGGACCACGCGGCAGCACCCAGGGAGGTAGCTGATGGAAGGAATCGCAGGAAATTCGTCGATGATGAGGGATACTACACTCAACTCACAGTCACTCAAACGAAATGAAAGAACAGTCACTCGCCCCATGACTAATATCACTCGAGGAAGAATATTAAAACCCATATCTCATACTCGGTTGAGGAATCGACAAGGGGGAAATGGTGCAGAAGGAGTATGCCAAGGTGCACAGTTGATGGTGCATTAGTGCGTCTAACCCGTCTGGCATAAGTGCAAGGAGGAAGGCAAGGGAGCCTTACGGTGCAGTGTACAGAACAGGGTGACGTGTCTTGTGATGACAGCAAAGACCCATCCCGTGGGTGCATAGGGAAACGGGAACATGCATGACTCCAAGTGTCGTAATGTCCCTCAATCTCACCTCTCGGTATTTGATTGAAGAAACTCCAGTCACACTTAGCCCACCCTCTGTCTCACTCTCTGTTGATAAATATAGGAGGGCAGCCTTTTCCTGAAACCCATTGATGTAATCCTCATAGTCACTTGTGCAAAGGTTGTATGCCTTGTGCGCATTTGATGGTGCAACTGTGCATCCCGCCCTGTGCCGGCATACGGTGCGAGAAGGAAGGCCAGGGAGCCTTATGGTGCAGTGCACAGAAACAAATCGTGCTTTGTGCTTTGAGAGGCCCATCCCGTGCGTGCAACACTTCATTCACACTACTCACCTCTCATTTGATTTGAAGGTAAAAGCCTGGTCTCTCGCCCCACCCGCTGTCTCACTCTCTGTTGATAGATACAGAGGGCAACCATACTCACATCCCCATCCGGTTAGGATGAAAGCTCACAACACTCTATTGTTTGTCGATGAAGATCGCGTCATCAGTTGTTGAAGAGGCGCACCCAGGGAGGTAGCCATCAAATCGATTATTGTATTGGATAGGAACATAGCGTCTGCTAGAGGACAGGTAATCACTTTGCAAAAAGACCCAGGACACAGCGTACCAAGGGAGGCAGCTTCGGAATTGGATCCTAGGGATATCAATCAATCAATCCACTTTCTGGACTGCTGGGTGTTACCACCTTTTCCACAGCCAGCTTCCCGTCCAAGGGTGTTTACCACCTTTTCTTGGAACGAGGCCTGCTATGACAGGGAATTGCTTCCTTTTCTCTCATAACAGATTTGTTTTTCTTGTTTTTTTTTTTCTTCTTTGGTTTTTTTTCTTTTTCTTATTTTCCCCTATTCCCGAGGGTGTTTCCACCTTTTCTCGAAGAATAGGTCGGCATGATAGGGACCTAAGTCCTTTTCTTCCATGACCGATATGTTTTGTTTTTTTTTTTCTTCTTTTTTTTTTTCAATATTGAGCAAGGGCATGGTAGAAAGACCATTTGTCAGAACCCACCTCGCCACTGTCGCTGGTGGAAAATAGAGGATAAGAGATCAAGGCTGAAAGGGGGTTTTGAGGGGACAGAGGGTTACGCCCACTTCATCAGAAGTGATTGAAGAACGGCTATCAGAAGTAGCATCATAACAAGTACAGTGCCGCGCCAATGAGGGAAAGGATCAAGTGTCCGTAATTGTCAAGATCCCCAAGGAGGGAAGTACTTCTTCAGGCGATATCCATTGATAAAAAAGGGATCATCAGAGGCATCAACGGTCTGTACTTGGACAGAGCCATTAGGGTTGACTGCAAGTACCTTATAGGGGCCCATCCACCGCTGTTGGAGCTTGCCAGGAAACTTGCCAAAGCGTGAATCATAGGCTAGGACCAAATCACCTTCTTTGAACTCCTTGTGCTTGATGAAGCTATCATGGTAAGCCTTACGTCGAGCTTGCGTGGCTTCCATGCACTGTAGAGCCATCCTACGAATTTCGTCCAAACATTCCAGGTGTAGGAGACGGCGTTGCAGTGAATCATCGTCCCCCAAACGCTCTTTGATAGCCATCTCAAAGAGGGTAGTTCCAATTCAACAGAAAAAACAGCTTCCGTACCATACACCAGCTGGAAGGGTGTCTATCCTGTTGCTGCTTTATGGGAGGTTCTGTACGCCCAGAGGGGCTCTGTAAGTCGATCGTCCCAATCACGACGATGTGCAGCAATTGTTCTTGTCAGAATCGAACAGAGGATGCGATTGGTGACTTCGACTTGGCCGTTGGCTCTGGGGTAATAAGGAGTGGACTTGCGATGGCGGATCTTATACAACTCTGTCAACTCTTCCATGACTTTGTTAAGGAAATGAGTGCCTCTGTCACTTACCAGCTCTAAGGGACTACCAAAATGGGTGATGATATTCTCGTACATGAACAGGGCCACGCTGTTACCATCGTCCCGCTTTAGGGCTTTAGCTTCACACCACTTTGTGACATAATCCGTACATACGAGGATGTATCGGTTCTGTTTCCTTCTAGTGGGAGGATCGATTGGACCGACGAAGTCAATGCCCCACTTCTCAAATGGCTTCAACAGAAGGATAGGTTGCAATGGCATGGCACTTGTCTTCGTGGGTTTCCCCATTCTTTGACAAGCATCACATCTTTTACAGTAGTCATAGGAATCTTTGTGGATGGTAGGCCACCAATATCCCGCTAGCAGAGCCTTCCTAGCTGTAGCTTCTCCTGCAAAGTGACCTCCACATGGCTCGTCGTGGCAAGCCTTCAGAACAATCCCAATCTCATTTCCTGCAACACATCTTCGGAGCACTTCATCTTTGCCTTTCTTGTACAGTGCACCGCCTAGTAGGGTGTATGGGGCTGATTCTAGCATGAGCTTCTTCCTTTCCCGACCAGAGATACCAGGAGGATACTGTTGGGTTGCCAGCAGATTGGCAATGTCTGCATACCAGGGAGTTACAGTTTCTACCAAGAATAGGGAAGCATCAGGGAGGTCTGGATCATCCTGCTCCTCGTCTGCAGTTTGTGGGATACGCGACAGATGATCAGCCAGAACATGGGAACGACCAGGCTTAGTAATCACCTCAAAGTCGAACTCCTGGAATAAAAGGAGCCATCTCATCATTCGTCCTTTCACATCTGCTTTGTTCATCAGGAAGGACAAGGCCTCATGATCCACATAAAATTTAAAGTGGGTGGATAGGAGGTAATGGCGAAACTTCTCTAGGGCAAACACCATTGCCAAGCACTCCAGCTCTGTCACTGTATAGTTCCTTTCCCTATCAGTGACTTTTCGGCTTGCATAATAGATCGGTTGATCCAGCTTCGAGGAGCCCTTCTGGCATAGGACTGCGCCTAAGCCTTCAATAGATGCATCAGTGTGTACGTGGAATTCTTTCGTCCAATCAGGAGGTTGCAGAATGGGTGCCTCTATCAGACACAGCTTCAGAGTGTGGAAGGCTTTGTCACATTCTTCTGTCCAAGTAAACTCTGCATCTTTCCTCAGGAGCTTATGCAAGGAGGTTGCCTTTGTCGCAAAATGGGCTATGAACCTTCTGTAGTAACCCACATGGCCTAGGAATCCCCTCAACTGTTTGAGGTTGGTGGGGGCTGCCAGAGCTGCGATCTTTTCAATCTTTGCAGGGTCTGTGGATATTCCTTGTGCAGAGACAATGTGGCCCAATAGAACTCCAGAAGAAACCCCAAAGATGCATTTGTCGGGGTTGAGGGAGATCCCATACTCCCGGCATCGGTCAAAGCATTGTTCCAGATGTTCCCAGTGTTCACGGATCAAGCTATAGACATAGAAGTCATCTAAATATACCTCAATAAAGTCGTGCAGATGATTTTGAAATGCGGCAATCATGACTCGTTGGAAAGTAGCAGGGGCATTGCAGAGCCCAAATGGCATCACTCGGTAAGCATAGGTCCCCCATTCTGTGGTGAAGGTTGTTTTGGACTGGTCTTCTTCTGCGATCTGCACTTGGTTGTATCCGCTGAATCCATCCAGAAGGGAATAAAGCTCATGTCCTGCCACTGTGTCCAACAGTTGGTCTGTGAAAGGGATAGGAAAATGATCCTTCTTCGTCTTGGAATTAAGCTTTCAGAAATCCACACATATTCGCAATTTGCCATTCTTCTTGGGTACAACCACGATGGGTGAAACCCATTCACTATTTGCCACTGGATAGATGAACTCGGCTTCCAGAAGCTTCAGCAGCTCCGCTTTCACCAATGTGGAATAATTCGGGTTCATTCGCCTCTGTCGTTGCCGTACTGGCTTGGCATCAGGCTCCAAGTCAATATGATGTTGACATATTGTGGGATCAATCCCCTTTAGGTCTTTGTAAGACCATGCAAACACGTCCAAATTTTCTTTCAACAAGTTGTACAAAGTTGACAACTCCTCTTCTGGGAGACTGCTACCCACCTTCAAGTGGCATTGAGTGCCTTCTGAATCCACAAAGGTTAACTGCCTTTCACCTTCTACTTCACGGATGAAGGTCCCACGGACTGCTTCTGGATACAGATCTGACTCCTTCAAGGGAGTGGTATCCTCTTCTGATGTCCCACTAGAACCAACTTCTTCTTTTGGTGGAGACTTAGGTTCTCCTTAAGATATTGAAATGGGATTAAAGCTGTTTCGGGTTTGGTTTCAAGAGTAATTACCTCTTGGCTTGAAGACTCATCTTCTGATGATACATCCAGGAACGTCACATAACAGGAACCCTCTGATGCCTGTTGGGTTTGTGGGATTGGTGCTTGTTGGCACGGTGCATCATCATCATCTTTCTTTGGCAAGGATGGGTTAGGACGGCAGGAGCCACTCTTGAAAGATGGCTTGTTCTTCTTAATCCATGTCTTATAAAGGTTTTGCATATGAGAAGATCCATTTACCAGACCAAATGGTACCATCACCATTCTGTCCCATAGCATGAGCTCATCTGCTTCTGATGCTTCTGGAACTTCTTCCTCAAATGTATCCTCTTCAGGTGGGATAGACTCTTCTGTTTCACTTTCATAATCTTCTTCGTCCATATCATATCCATCATCTTCTGTCTCTGTCTCTGCTTCTACTTCTGCTTCTGCTTCTGTCTCTGTTTCTGTTTCTGCTTCTGTCTCTGTAGGAGCTCTGTAACAGAAGAACAGATTCTCTGTTTCCTCTCCTGCCACTGTCTCTGCTGTGGCCATGTAATAGGGAGAGCAGTACATCCATGCTTCTATCTCACTGTCAGAAGTGATTTCAGAAGTCATTCCCGGTTCAGGCAGAAAGTATTCACCCATTGATAATGGCTTTGCATCTTTTGGAGGTCGGCTTACAGTATCCACTGTTAAGGAATGTGCCACTGTTTTCTTGGGAAGGATCTGTTTGACAGCATCTTTGTCTGCTGACGTTCCATCTGTAGCCTCATTAGGGGAGTCAGAAGATAATTCCAAGGAGGTGGATCCATGTCCTTTTTGAGAACCATACAGTTTCAGCACCACTTTATTGGGTCCTCTGCCCAAGGTCAAGGTTCCTTTGAACCAATCCGTCCTTGCTCTGGCTTCAAAAAGCCATGGTCTGCCCAGTAACAGAGGATAGGATGTACCATAAGAGTTTGGCTTCACCACCAAATAGGTTAGCCAATAATCTTTTCCAGCCACTATAGTCTTCACATATGGGAGAATGCCTAAAGGCTTGATTCTACTCTGATCCGCCAGTCTGATGAGCCATTGGGTGGGTTGCACACCTTGTAGGCCTAGATCCTTCATCGTCACATCCGTCATAATGTTCACTGATGAACCACCATCAATCAGTGCATTTGCAATGAAGCAGCCTTCTATCCACGCGCCAGTCTCTGGAGTACCCGGATCTAGGAAAGCATTAGCCACATCCACTTCTTTTACAGGCTCTAGAGCCTTGTTGGACTTTGTTGCTGTTGAGGGAGCAATCCTTAAGCCACGTCTTCTTGTCAGTATACTTTTGAACCTTTTCCGGCAACTGGGAGACAACATCAATAATTGTCGGAATGTAAGGTTTGGTCTAAAGGTATCTAGATCCCTAACTAGATCGTATTCCTTAATAGTATCCACTGGCTTCTCTAACTGGTTAGGGAATGGGACAACACCCATTTTCATTTTCCCTCTTTCTTCTAACAGAGGAATTACAGGAACTTCTTCTGCCACTTGTGGCACTTCCTCCTCTTCTGTACCCTGGACCTCTGGTCCTGTCTCTGTAACTGTCTCTGTAACTCTCTCTGGCACTGTAGTGCTCTGTACGGCACTGTTAGGCTCTGTTCTGTTCTGTTCTTCTGGTGGAAGATTGAACTTCACTGTTTTGGCAGGAGGGTTATTTTCTTTCTGGATAGGTGGTTCCTTCTGCTTTGCACGAGTGATGGCAGCAACTTCCAATTCCACTAAATTGGAGGTAGGCTCTTGGGCCTTGGCCAGACTATCAGTAGCACTGTTTTTCACTGGGGCTGGGCTCGGACAGTCTTTTGTAGTGTGGCCTTCTCCTTTGCATCGACTGCATAAGGGCTTGTAATCCACTGACCTTCGAGGATTTGGACAATTTGGTGAGATGTGTCCCTTTTCTCCACATCTATAACACTCCACTTCTGATCTCTGACCACCGCCAGACTGTCTTCCTCTGTAACTTTGAGAGGGAAATCTTCTGGGTCCAAAATTAGGACCAAACTCTCTAGGCTTGGGTCCAATATCCTGTGTTGTCATTTTGGATTCCAGCAAGTTGAATCTTGCGTCTTCTTCCTTCCTTCTCCTATCATGCATCTCCTTCAGAGAGCAAATGTCCTCTGTATGGTTCTTCCTCAAACAGTAGGAACAGAAGGTTCCAGGGATGGTTGGTTTTCGTGTACATTCAGTGGCTAAATGGCCTGCTTGATGACACTTACCACACCAAGTGTTTGACCGCATCACATCTCTTCCTGCTCCTGCAACGTTGGATATGCTAGCGGTATTCACTTTCAACGTCTGTAGTTGCTCTGTAATCACATCCATCAACTCCTTTTTGATGTTTGCAACTAAATTGGATAAATAATCCTTCAAGCTTTCTCCTCCGGACGTACTGGCAGGAGGGTTTTGAGGAGTTTCTGTAATCATTGCATAAACGGGTTGGGCTGGTACAGAGGGATCTCTGTTCTGGTTCTGATTCAGAGCTCCTGTTTCAACTGTTGGCTGTTGGCTCTAGTTGGTAGGATTCCACTGTTGCTGCTGATTTGCCATTGAGGAAATTGGTTGGGACCATTGTTGTTGTGGTTGAGCCACCATTTGAGGCATGGATTGTGGCCACTATGGATTTGGTGCACTGTACTGTGATACCGGGGGCATCTGTTGGTAGGGGTAGGGAACAGTCCCTGGGACTGCATTTGGTGGATACATCATTCCTGGCAGCAGAGGAGGTAGGACTCCTCTTCTTGTATTCATCGCCAATCTAGCTTCCACTTCATCGTACAGTCTTGCACCTTCTGTTGCAGCTTGCAGGGTGGCTGGTCTTTGTAGCTCCACAAACTTACGGACTTCTGGTTGTAATCCTCTGAGAAACACCCCCTTCTGAATGCCATCATCTAGATTATGGTTAGTCCATCTCTTCAGGATGGATTCCATTCGTGAGACATAGGCTTCCACTCTTTCTCCAGAGGACTGACTTAGGTTCATAAATTCCTCTCTCATCTGCTCTTCAAAACCTTCACGCCTGAATTTAGTGAGGAAGGCCAACTTCAGGTCGTCCCATGTGCCAAAAGTTCTTGCTGCTTGTCTCTCATACCACTGAAACGCCACGCCCTTGAAAGTGGCGGGGAATATTGCTAACCAATGCTCAAGGGTTCTGGCATTGTTAGCCACACACGCTACCATAAACTCTGCTACATGAAGATCGGGGTCTTCATTGTACTCTCCCTTAAAAACTGGCAATGGGACTACATTCGCTGGTCTGCCATCAATATTTCCAGGACGGATCTGGCTTGGAAGTGGACCTCCAGCAGGAGGAGGAAGGGCTTGATGTGCCATTGGGACTTCTGTAAAGAGTTCCGCAAGGGCGTCAAAGGCGGCTTCTGCTGCTAGCTCGTTCTCAGCCTTGATTTTTGCTTTCTCTCTTCTCATGTACCTCTGGACTCGTTCTAACGCTTGCCTCTTTATTGCGTCATTCATCAGGGGGTTGTCTCCACTTATGTTGTTAGTGCTCCACAGAGGGTTAATAGAAGGCCTCAGTCTCTGTAGGACTCTCTTGCCAACATTTCTTCTACTTATTTCTTTTCAACGTCCCTGAATTCTGCTTTCATGCCACTACACAGGGGAAGGTATTCGGTTCTGAAGGTGTCAAAATGCACACGTCTGAGCATTGTGGTGGTGCCATCATCATAGTAATGCCAGCTTCTGATGGTTTCAACAGTGTATGTTGTGAAAAACACTCTGTCTACCAACTTCCAGTGGGTTGCTAATTGAACAAACAGAAGATTATCAGTACACCAAGCATCCCATGTATCTTGCTGTTGAGCATCCACGAACAAATTCCAACTCTTTTCCTTCTTGTCCCTGTGAACCTCTACAGACCAAGACTCCTGAAGCTTCTTCACAATCTCCCACTTGATGTTGTCTGGAAACTTTTCAATGAATGCCAAATCTTCCATGGATGGTCATTCTCTTTGTTTCTGCTCTTCAGTTTATTCCCAAACAGTTTGCCACCAAGATGCAAGTTTTTGCTGCTTCAACAGGAAGAGGAAACTGTCCACCACATAGAGCATGCATCATGATGGTGATATGTTTCCGCCATTGTGGAATGAACTTCTTGTGAAAAGTGGCTTTGATTATGAAGAATTCCAACTCTTCAGTGGAAGAAGGAACTTTACAAACATCCATTGAATTCTTCTCTTCTTGGCAATGCCATTTCCTTCATTTTCAGCCTCTTTTGGTACTTGTTGATGGCAAGATTCCCCGGCTGCGCACCAAAAACATGGATCCCCAAGAGGAACACCAAGGAAAAGGGAATTATCTTGCAAGAAAATCTATCTTGTAACATCAACAAGCTTGTTTATCATGTTTCATATGATCACAATGAAGAAAAGAACACCAGGCACAACAAATCTTCATGCAGCATCATGTAGATCTCCCACGGTTTTAGTAGAATCAACCATATTCTTCAACATCTTCACAAAATCCATCAATAGAACAAAGAAAGCAAAGAAATACACTATCTTTGAATGGAAATACATCACATAGTATTCATCTTCAATATCTTCATAGTCTTCTCTCTCAATCTCTCATATACAATCACTCTATTTCAGTAGAATTGGCTATCTCTGACTCTCTCTCTCTCTCTCCATCAATAATACATCATGTCCTCACTACAATCTCTCAAAATTACTCTCAATAATCACTCTTAGGTCGTGGATACCCCTCCCAAGAGGTATGTCTGATATGAAGAGTCACCAGAGCCACTATAGTGTCTCTTCACAGCTCACTACTGTCACTTCACTCTAGTTTTCTCTTGAGTCTTCAGCAGCTACTTCTTCCACTTCTTTCAGCTCTTTTGCACTTGTATTCACCTCTTTCCAAGGCTAGAAAACTTTCCCAAAGTCACACATACATTCCGTAGAACACTTATAGAAGCATACAGAACAGTCTACAGAACAGTACCAGAACAGCTACAGTACAGAACAGAACAGAGACAGAACAGAAGCAGAAGGTCTACAGAAGATCTACAGAAGGTCACAGAAGGTCATCAAAACCACATAATTCATTCTCAAACCATTTCAAACTCTCACAAACCATTCAATAAGCTTTCTCAATATCTCATTATTCATCAATCAATACTCCTTCCCTCTTTACAGAAGACAATCAGAACAAAACAGACCAAAACAGAGCAAAACAGAAGGTATACAGAACCTATTAGAACCTATCAGAACATCATAGAACCATCAACAAACATCATGAACTTCCAAAACACAATCATTATCATATAAAACACTCTCAAACCACTTCCAAATCAATCAATCATCCCATAAAATCAACCATTCAGCTCTCCAAAAACAACAAAAATCAGCCAAAAAACAAGTCATTTCAACACTCAACAGTGGTGAAAGCTAATGGGTTGGGATGAGGAGACCAAGCAAGGGAAGGAGCAAAGTAAAATGTTGGCCTCACATTACCTTCATGGTTTTCATGCTGGCCGCCCTATAGGTAAGGCATTTCACCTTGATAAAGAGGTGCTCACAGAAGACATGGGCTTACATGATAGGAAGAACCAAAGAAAAGAAGAAGAGAGAAGTGATCTTTTTGGATACAGTAAATGCCTTGTCTTGTAGATATAAGGCTTCCACAAGGAACATTAGGGTATCATGCTTGGATTTGTGAGGGTTAAGGAGACTACTTAGTCACTGTTCTTGTGGAGAGAAATGGAGGGTTGGGATTTCCATGGATAGGCATGCACAAATTCTCCTGATCCACTTGTTGGATAATGTGTACTTGTGAACCTGAATGTAGGTAGTTTAAACTAGGGTGGTGCTCTATGGTAGACTAATGAAGTAGTTGAGCTATAGGGAGTTGATCCAAGGCTATACTTTGGTGAGAGTTTCTAGACTAGGAGGGCAAACTTCCTTGCAAGTTGTAAGATAGCCATAGAAGCAAGGACCAAGAAGGTGGATACATAGAGAACACAAAAGTAGTGAAATAATATCAACAAACCAAGGTGATGATCTCGAGTGTTAGATGACAAATAAGGGTGATAAGTGAAATAATCTTTCTTAAAATGTATTGTGGCCAATGCATGTTTGCCATGTCAGCAAAATAGACCATAAAAGTGCATGATGAAGATGTGATTTTTGAGATACCATGCCGCCTGCGAGGGTATCATCAAATGAGTGGGGTTCATAAATGAACACCACATCATTGTGATTGGCAACTTGTTAAAACATAGATCTAGGACATGGAAATACGAAAGCTTTGGATGTTGGAATACAAAGACCAAACTCATGAAGACATAGACACATATAAGACTAACTATCACACAAGTGAATTAGGTTCCAAGATTGAGACTTGGACTCATAAACAAAATCTTGTGTATAGAATGACAATAACACAGAGACTTTACTGAAGGACAAAAGTACTATGACATTGCATTAGAAAAGTGAGCAAGTACAATGCTTTATAGGAATTGGATGGTAGCAATTCTCTTACTGTGCTTATGGGATTCTAGTCCTCAGCCCTCACTGCTCCTTCCAAAGAGACTGAAGTAGGTGTGATTGCAAACATCTCAACACAACTACGGATCCAGAATAGTGGTGGCATTGAGCTTTCTCTGGTCAACACAAATCCTTAGCTTCTTATTCTTCTTGGGGATAATGACAATTGGTGAGATCTAGTTAGCTCAATCTATTGGGGCTATGAAGCCAACTTGCAATAGTCAATCCAATTCTTCTTTAACTTGTTTGGCCATGTGTGGATTTGTATGATATCTCTACATCTTGATTGGAATAGCATTCGGCTTCAAGAAAATTCAATGGTGGTAGAACTTGGATCTAGTCCTCCTTTCATTTCTCAGATGAATACATATTTCAACTCATTCAGTAAATTGATGAGTTTCCCTTAGAATTTTGGCTCAAGGTGAGCATCCGGTATGGTCTCATATGGACCCAGAAATATTGTAGCTAATTCATCCTCCTTAACTCTTGTGACCTTCTACATCTGAGCTTCAAATTCTCTCTTGTCTCAATACTTCTATTATCTTAGCTTTGGCAATCACTTCATCTTCATCATCATTCATAAGGTTTGGGTTTTGGGTTCTAAAACTCCTCAGATTGTGGCCCTCCTCCTCCTTTTCTAGGGATTTATGTGGAAAACTCTATGATTGCATATATTATTCATTGATCTGCAAAACATTAATTGGCCACCCTAGTTGTAAATCTACATTGGCCTTGAGAAACTCCTCTTCCTCATCATCACTCAATCCTTTCACTATGTTGATTGTCTCTCTACCACATTGACTAGCTCTGCCATACTTGGGCCAACATTGCAATGAGGGAGGGGCAATATTTTTTAAGGACATAGTCACTTTGTCTTGATTCCGATAAGTAGTGGTTTCTTCTTTATCCCAATTATGGGTTACTCTTGCTCGGCACATCCAAGATCTTCTCAAGGTAATATTTGCATGCATGCTCCATACTTAACACAACTAAAGATCCCAAGAATTAAATTGTATTAATTTTCATACTTACAGCTAAAGAAACCAAGAATGCATGCTCCATACTTAATACAACTAAAGAAACCAAGAATTAAATTGTAGAAATTTCCAAAAGCATAGAGCATATGATACCAAGTGGTCTCACCCTTTGCTGATTTTCCATTCTTACCAAGAATGTGGCTGGTTCACAATCCATCGAGGTAATATTTCTCCCCCTCTTGGCATAGGAACCCCCCCCAAAAAAATGAATAAAATTAGTTGAAAATTTTTTAATCCTCCTATCATCGTTGAACAGGTGACGGAGGGAGGAAGTGTTGAGATGGCAAGCTCAACACGTGCGGACATTGATGATAGACCGCATGGCTAGATGGGTCCGCATGTCTACACTTAGCACGTTGGTGGTCATTATGATACTCACATGGCCACTGACTTATCACTTATTATATTTAGTTTGTTACACCTGCCTACAGCTGGCAAAGACATAGCGTCAGTCGATTAGTGTAGTCGATTATGCACTGTTTGACTTAGTAGGCCACTTTCCTTTATGTTGTATCTTATCTATACTTTTTGTACATTGTATAGTGTGGGGAAGAAGAAGAAAAAACCAGCAAGAAAACGTTTTGGTCTCCATATCTCTTCTTGTGTTCTTGAGTGAGCTTCCTCTTGTGTATACAATGTGTGTTTGGTCTCCATCTCTCTTCTTGTATTCTTGAATGAGCTTCCTCTTGTGTATACAGTGTGTGTTTGGCATAGCAGCTCAAGCAAATCCCCCCACCACGCGATTCTTAACGTGGTATTAGAGCTGCACAACTGAGAGAGGCTGACTTTGAAGGCTGAAGTGAAGGAGAAGAAGCAAGGTTCGAGTAAGCAATCCACGGGTAAGAAGCTCTCCCATTCTTCCACTCTCTCTCTTGGATAGTGCCTATGGAGGCACCGAAAGCAGGGTCGAGCAAAAATCTCAGATTGCTATGAGATTTGGTGTGTGAGCAGATCACTGTATATTCTGCAAATAAAAACCTTTAGGACCATTCCGTAGCTATTTTGGGCGTCTGAGGCTGTTCCAGGCCCCGTTTTAGAGCCGCAAGGTTGCGGTCATCAGTTTCAGGGTACACTGTGATTTCGATTGTATTGACCGAAAGTGGGTGTGCAAGTTATAGGTTGCGAATCTATAATTTTTTAGGTGTTTGCAAGAAGTAAACATAAGGTTTATCAGCAAACAGGTTGCAGATTACAAGTACTATTGAGCAATTAGTGAAAAAGATTGCTTGGTGTATTGCTGTGCACGTATTGTGAAAGATTGCAGAAGACTAGCTTGCTGTGTTGTATCCTTGTTTGTGATAATGGTAGAGAATTGTGGAAATCCCATTATTGAGAATGTAATATTCCCCCCATGACCCCCGTGCCCCCCCATGCGAACCCCCCCTCCAGATAAATTTTAAAAATTTTTCAAATTTTTTTACTCTCACTCTCTCTCCCCCTGCCGACTGCATGGCGGGGAGAGAGAGAGAGAGAGAGAGAGTTAGTGAGTAAGAGGGAGTTAGGGGGGCATGCAGCCCCCCAGGTGGGAGGGGTGGCGGCTACTAGACGGCCGTCTTTCACCTCCCCCCACGAGGGGCTGAGGCACAGCAGTCCCCTTGCTACTGCAACACAGCCCCCTCCGTCTGGACGTATAGCAGCTTCCCACCTCCGTGCCGCTAGGCCGCGCACCCCCCCACCCCCCAGTCATGAGAGATGCGGGAGCTACGAGAGCTGATAGAAGCTTGAGAGAGAAGGAGAAGAAGAAGAGAGAGAGAGAGAGAGAGAGAGAGAGAGAGAGAGAGAGAGAGAGAGAGAGAGAGAGAGAGAGAGAGAGAGAGAGAGAGAGAGAGAGAGAGAGAGAGAGAGAGAGAGGAGATGAAGAGAAGAAGCTTGAGAGTCATGAGAGATGCGGGAGCTACAAGAGCTGATAGAAGCTCAAGCGGGAATTAACACCCCAGTCCCATGGCACTAAACCAGGTTCTTTTATAAAATTATGATAGAATACTAGTCATTGATAATTATTTTTTTTTTCTTGGGAAAGGTTATTGTAAGAAGGTAAAAGTAGGATTTACACGATAAGCTCTTTGCATTGAAAGGAAAACTAGGACTATGATGAATGACCTTTATATGGTACATGTATGAGAATAGAAAAGATAGGATCTTGCACGCATAAAATGATAGATTTTGCATGGTTTTTTGCACACATAAAATAATAGGTTTTACTCACAAGGAATGATGAACGGAAGTTAGGTTTTGTTACATGAAATAGTAGCTTTCATCTTAGAGGTTTGGTCACATGATAATTAACAAAGGGTAATAGGTTCCATGTTGAAATTTGCAAGTATTATCATGTATAGAGTTGCATGATGAAACTATATTTAAGCCACATTGCATATATTGAAAAGCAAGAAAAGATAGGGTCGCATTGGAGGTTGCATTGTAATGCATCCTATTACATAGAGGTTCGCTAAAGGCTTAATTATTGCCATCAAACTTGGATCTTGTTCGCATTATCATAGAAAAACATAGGAATGATATAGGTAAAATTTGTTATGTAGATTTATGTCAGGAAGTTAAACAAAATATGGCTTTTAGATTTCATACATAGAATAGGGGTCATGATACCCTTAGGACCTGCATGATATGAAAAGGGGGGGATGCATATCTGCAAGGAATGTGTTAATGCTTTAAGTGCTCCATGTGGAAGAGTGTTGAGTCTAACAAGAAAATTCTGCATAGTATCGCACTAAGAGAGATGGAAGGCACGTACGCATCCAGACTATATCCTGAAGGCCTAGGTGAAAAGTCTTGCATTGCCAAGTGTGTTAACTTTACTTGGTTAGAGAGAGATGGGGAAGAATAAAAGGCTCTTGGATGGGTTTTGAATAAGGCTTGTCCGTTGCCTTGGTTGACCAGTCAATGCTTTGAGTTAGGACTAAGTTACCACAAGGAAACGCCCAAGGGGAAGAGAGCTTCAAAAGAAGTTAAGAGGTCAATTATAATTTTCGGTGAATTGTTTTATCGATCTTGCTATAGACTATCACAAATGGATATGTTCCTAGCTTAATAGAAGCTAGTGACCTAACTCTAAATGGATTGTTGACCCAAGTTATGCTTGGTTGTTTGAAAAGGGTATCTCCAAGTGAATATTGACTGGTTGTGTTGGTGAGAGGAGAGAATCTTACTAAGGATAGGTAGATCATAAGCAAGGTGATTGCTTGATGTGGTTTTGGATGATAATCCAAGTTTTTTGTGATTGATAATTTCATGGCGAGGTTTGTAAGGATAAATTGCCATGGGAACAAAAGGGATGTTTTCCCTAATAAATGTTATTAGGCTGGTTGTTTCAACTTGATTGTTTTCAAAAGGATACTTAAGGATTAGTTGTGGTTTTCGATGAATATCCAAGTGATTATATTTTCATGGCGGGAACTGTAAGGATAAATTGCTATGGGAACAAAATGGATGTTTTCCCTAGTAAATGTTATTAGGCTGGTTGCTTCAGCTGTGGATGATTTTCTAAAGGGATAATTAAGGAAGGATGGCACTAGCTACCCCCCGCGAACCACCAAACCCTAACCAAGGGGGTTACGAATCCACGCCAGGAATGTGGACCGAACCCGCCGCGAGAGGCCTCTCCGTGGAAATTACTTGGCATAGGAGGACGCTTAGGTGCTAGGGGGGGCTCTATGTAAGAAGCTGGGAATAAGGATTTAGTGTAAATAACATCGATATTATGCCATGTCACACTGACATTGGTATAAAAGGAGAGGACATGTAAATTTTCACATATTTTTGACACATTAATACAATTACAGTCTTTCTCTCCCATCTTGCTCACAGCTTTGATGGCTTCTCCCTCTTTCTTGTCTTTCTCTCTCTAAATCTAGTATTTCTCTCTCCTCGTTACTCTTCTTCTCTCTCTTCTTATAGTTTTTCTCTCTCTTCTACAATTTTCTCTCTCCCTAGTTCTCTCTCTGACAAGTGGTATCAGAGCATTGGTCTTTGATCCATTCTTTTCTTCTATTTTCAATCCTATTTTCCTCTATCAAAATCAATTTTAGACAAAAATTGTACAAGACAGTGACTAGTGGAGTGCTGCAGATCATCTAGAGTTAGTAAGAGACTACATCTAGAGATATCCAAGGTCAAATATGACGGAGGATGGCTTAAATGACAAGTCGTCATTAAATTTCATGCAAAATTGGAGGTAATTAGGGTAAAGAAGAGTTAACCGGGCTTAGTTTGGGAACGAACTGTGGTTACTTTGAAAAGAGGGAGTTCTCTTTCCCCTTTCCTGGAGTTTCCTATAGGTTTCATGGAAGTTCAGCATTAAGATCTGCTCATTTCTCTCAAACCTCTGATCTTCTTGGACAAGAATCTCTTGGAATAGATCCCTCACTTCATGAGCTTCAAAATGAGCACAAGATTGCTTCATCTTGGATTAGCTATGGAGCCACGAACAACCCCAAAAATTGCGGTGCAATTTTTAGGCTGATTCCAGCCTGCTCTCTGCATTGGATGCTTCTCCCTTAGGCCTTGGCACTCTCCCTGATCCTTTGCAAGCATAAACCATCAGTGAAGTGGAGATATTCAGTCCCATTCAATGTTCTTCAGCTTCTTCCTAAACCCTAGGTGAACAGTCCATGGCAGCCATGAAAGCTTCAGCTCAAGCTTCCATTTTTCAACAATTTCTTGAAGATTCTTCATCCTTTTAGCCCATGGGATCATCTCAGCAAGGATTCTTCAACAAATTGCAAGGATTAAGCATGAAATGGTTAAAGATTGAAGCTCAAGAGCTTCCATGGAGCAAAAAATTGGGAAAAACAGGTTTAATGCTTCAATTTCAAGCATTTAAAGCTTCAAGATTGTTCCTACGTACTGAATACACAAGCCTTGGGGATTATTTTACCAACATTGGACAACCGGAGGCTCTATCAAGCATATGAAGATTGATCAAGTCATCACCAACCATGTCAAAGATACTCTTCTTCAATTCTTAATCTCTCTCATTAATCCAATTGCTGAGCTTAATCCATTTGATTGAGAGATTAAAGAATTGAATAATATCCATCAAATTTCAGCCAACCTTTGCTTGAATCAATCCATTCATGAATGTAATGCTTGCTTTATGCATACTAGTTCCAATCAGTGAATTAGAGGCTTCAATTTGAAATTTCTAGCATAACAATTGAATCCCATTGATTGAATCTGTTGATTGATGAACTTGTTTACTCTAATCCATTGATTGGCTGAATTTCTTTTACCCAAGCTGAAATATTGTAAAAGGGTAAGTACTAGCAATCAGTGAGTCACTGAATTGCATTGGTAAGACCCTTCTCCTATCCAAACTTTCAAGATTCCATTCAATTGCATCTCATGAAAGGCTAAATGAATATTTCAGAAATGCATCTCATGCTGATTGATTAGAATACTAGCCTCTGCCATGTTGATATATCCATCAAGGAAAAAGGTGGATGCCAGGGGAGATAGTGGGACAAAATAGAGGTGACCCTCCCTCACTATCAAAGATCCCGAAGGGGTGAAACCAACCGACCCGGGGGGAACTTTGCCCACCTCTCGGTGATTCAGAGCCCGTGCAGGGAGCCTGTTATGCTGTTTTATCCCTCACACAGGTACAACGAGTGGAAAATTGAAGATTGAAGACTTTCCAAATGATGAGACCTAAAATGAGCCGGCACTAGCTATAGCACTAGCCGGACCTCATTCGCTTCCCTAAAACTCCTCAAAGGGAGAACCCAAAGTACATAGGCATAACGCCTCGTCACACGCACATAGGAGGCACTCCACCAACTAGCCCCACTATAGCTCTCCTACATCGCAGGGATTAGCCCTTTGATGCACTGCTAAACATATAACACAAACGAGCACAAACTCCTCTCAAGGTATCAATATTTTACGTTCCAGGATGTACCATTCCTCACTACAATTTCCCCTTAGGACCCAACGACTAACCTACAGCTTAGGACATCCTCTCATGCTCATCGTTGGTCACAACCTAAGGAAAATAGGTGCCATGCATCTAGGAGGTTTTTCTGATACCTTTTAATTATTATGCTTAATGTAAATCGTGTAGGACTATGTGCTCAAACAAAAGAAAGATCAGCATCGTGCATGGTGCATAAAGCATTCTTTCCATGAATTTTACTAGCGCGTGCTACGTTGAAAGGGGGCATCGAGCCATATGCTCATGCTACCATCCTCTTTATTCAAACCGGTTCCTATATGCCAAGTGCAATGCATAAATCAAATCTTTTCTTTATCTTCCAGTGTTTCAGCCCCTCTTCCTCCAACTCTTAGCATTTTGCATCATTAATCGGTTAAATAGAGTTTTTATGCATTTTTTCCTTTTAAAAGAACAATAAATACGCATAAAACATAGAAACGGGGACAAACCGAGGCGAACCTTATGCTTTGCCATCATTATACATTGCACAAACATAGATATAATTTCCCTAATTTTCATCATCCCGTTTCCTATTTTTCCCTAATTTTAAATCCATTTTTCTCATTTTGGGTATTTTTCCTATTTTTCTTTAATAAATAATGATTGAAAATGAAATTTGATTGTGGACTGTGGCCCTTAGGTTCATTGACAGGAAAAACTCAAATTTAGTTGGTGTGACATATCATATTTCTCATTTATATAGCAAAACCCCCCAATTTTACCCTTAAAACGCGTATTTTTCATGTATTTTGACACTAATTCCGGCCATGTAGCCTTATATTTTTTGATTTTCAGGTTGCAAATAGTGGTAACTCATGGAAAGAAATATCATAATGAACTTTCATCC
This sequence comes from Lygodium microphyllum, assembly GCF_053477565.2. Classification (NCBI taxonomy): domain Eukaryota; kingdom Viridiplantae; phylum Streptophyta; class Polypodiopsida; order Schizaeales; family Lygodiaceae; genus Lygodium; species Lygodium microphyllum. Next base: position 59,365,346 of record NC_141156.1, on the reverse strand, counting down.
TATATGAACAAGGTTTCATAAAGCAAATAGCATAAAAAGATCATTTTTCTTTATAAAAATAGCATTACCGCTTATTTTCGGGTTTCGATTTTTTGTTCTTTGTTGCGGGACTGATTTCCAACATGCATTTAATGCTCAGCATCTTCAAGAACAGCACTCTTTATGTCTTCATCCATCCGGAAGCAATAAGGTCTCATCTGGACAAGCTTTCCTCCACCATTCTTCATTGTCTTCTTCCACACAAGAACAGCCCCTTAAGGGAGAGAGAGGGAGGAGAGAGAAAGACTAAAATCAGAAATCTTCATCCAGGCCATCATTGCACGAGCGAGAGGCAGCGATGTGATCAGCAGGGAGAAGGTAGTCAAGCCCCATGATCAAATGGGGGGGTTGCTCACAGGCAGTAGATTGATCCCCATCATTTGGAGCGCAAAAATCGGGTGCAGATGGCGCCTCCTCTCCTCACGTTTTTTTCCTCCTCTCTTGCATGAAACTTTCATGCCACATTAAAATTTGGGCTCCCAAAGGTCACTTGCCCATTTTGCCCAAATTTTGTCCACCCCTTCGCATCTTGACCGTTTCCTTGGCCATTTCCCCGTCCGGACTCCAAATCGAGCTGCTCTGAAAATCCTGAGTGTCCGGCTTGACATCCGACATTGGCTGGAAACTATTGACAATCCGCATGGCAGTCTAAAAAATTATAAAAAATCAACAAGTGTCGCTCGGGTGCCTTTTAAGAGTTGAATTTCACTTGGTGCTTAAAATCGTCCTAAGCTGGAGCTGCCGCCTTCAATGTTGAATATTTTTCCCCTAAATTCTGGATTTTTTGGCAAATTTTAGGCCCATGCCGAGCTCAAAACTCCGCTCTGATTGGCGACCACGGGATAGGGCGACTCAGCCCGTCGAATCCCACAACAGATCTGCACAAAGCAACCAAAGGAAGCATCAATCTGATACAAAATAGATACATATACTAAAAACACAGCACAATGCTCACCCCCTCCATACAAAACCAAGGTATGACATCCACAAGGAGTAGGCCTAACATAATCTGATAGAAGGTCCGAAGCTAGTTACTAACCAACTGCTCCAACATGGCCAGACTAAAAAGAACTATCAAAGAGGTTGCCCTAAGTGGTGGTCTGAACTACCTACCTAACTAAGGACAACACAACCAGGAGCTCCTACTAGGCGAGGACTCCCATAGCTTGATCAAGAAGTATTTTCCTTCAGCACATTTCTTCTTTTGGGGTTTTATTTTTCCCATACTCGGGTATGTAAAAAAGAGGGAGCTAAGCGTAGTGACCCAAGGAGAACAGGGCATCGGCCTCAAGACCTATCTCGGTGCCCAAGAACCTACCAAGCCCTCGCAAGGCGACACTTAATCATTTTTTGACGCTCACTTTTATTTTCACTCCAATCTTCCTTACTTTCTTCTTTTCCAGCAAGATGCCACCCCTAGGAAGACAAGGCATCGTCCTGGGTCACTCGTCCCCAGGAACCTACCAGGCCTTTGCTAGGCAATGATCAACTGCTTATAAATTTTCCTTTCTTTTCTTTTCTATTTTTATAGGGGTTAGAACCCCTTTTTATACACCTTTGTATATATTTATTGTCTTTAAGATATTCATGGTTTTGTTTCATTATTTTCTTCTAGTAGGCTTCTCTAACTACCTCACAACTAACAAGAACTCCTAGAACGGCTGCCTAACAAGCTAGCAGCACAAGGTCACTAGGACTCCCTTCTAAAACAGGTCTTTTGATGTCTGGCAATGTCTTTACAGGAGGCAACGACTACTCAGACCTCCCTCAGCCATACCTAACCTAAGCTTGGGACTTCATGCCTTGGACACTGGTCCCCAACAAGAAAAGAAAATCCCCTACAAGCACACAGACATATATAGCATAAAACACGGTACTCATAAATGAGAAATATCACCTGGATAGGGCCACGAGAAGCTTTCGCGCAACCAAAGGCTCCTTCCAAGCTCATCTTTGAACTTGTCTAGCACAAAACTAAAATAGGAAACCATTAACCGCACCTGCACTAAACAGATGACTGGCCCTCTTGGCCTAATGAGATCAAATAGAATAGCACCTACACATCCCTCCCTAAAATAGTACAGATATACAATAACATGCCCCTTTCCAAGGAGGAAAACCACAGGGCTCCCAACCCTAAACTAAATGCATAAGGTTATGACCCATCCCTCCTGCATATATAGCAAGAGGCGTACGCATAACATGTTGTCTAATCAGCCCATGGGTCCAGGATAATAACGGTAGATTGGTCTCGGCTGCTCTTTGCATCACCCATATCAACCATCGTTTGCCATATATTGCATGCTCTGATAACATTCCCCACAAGCGACCGGGTCCTGTCTCATCATTGATCACAATATCCACACTAGGACCATAGTTAAAGAAAAGGTCTTCTTCATAAGCAAGATTTGCCAGTGAATCCGCAAACTGATTCCAATAATGTGGAATCAGCTGAAAAGACACTCTCTCAAACTCCTCAAGTAGGGTCATCGAGCAGTTCGATGATACATACAAAGAATGGGATTCCACATTGTGTATGTCCCATCTAGGTGATTCAAGATCAATTGGGAATCCCCTTTTACTAACAACCGCCGAATACCACCTTGCTTGGAAATATGCAGTCCCATAATCAAGGCTTTATACTCCGCCATATTATTAGTGAATCCTACCCCGAGATAAGCAGCTAACTTCATCGTAACTCTACGTCGGGGATCTCGGATTACTACTCCAACACTCCCTTTTTTATTAGGGCCCCTGGACGCTCCATCAAAATATAATGTGTATGTCCACAATGGGTTTACATAGCCTGCCATCACGAACTCCTCTATTCGTAATTATGATAATCAAAGTTTAGCATTTTTAGAGGGTGAACTGATGGCTCCATCCCACCTTCTTCATTGAACTCAACAAGGATACTCATCAACAGTCGTAAGCCGTGATGGTAGAAGACTTTGATCTCCCACACAAAGGTTCCGTCTTCTTGCTCAATCACTTTGTATCCTTTACTCCACCAGATAAGTTTCCCATGATGGTATCTCTGCTCTAGATATGGGTGCTCTAAATAAGGAATTAACCACCCCATCAACTGGCTTTAAGCTCTTCCGCAGGTCTCAAATCATCCCCAGCATGGACCTGCAATGCATTTTCTTTGTATTAGCATACTTAGAAATAATAAGGTTTAATCTTATTAAGATTAACCTTATTTTTAAACTCTACTCCCTGTAGATCAGCTAATAGAGCCGTAGACCTATTTTTCCCTAGCCTAACAATCTTGTAGGGACCATCCCATTTAGGTTTTACCTTCCCTGGAAACAGCTCCCTATGCGCATCGTAGTACATCACTAATTTCCCTTTTTTAAATGTATACTTCTTTGCTTTAAGGTCATTCAACTGCTTCATCTGACGTTTAGCTACCTCCTGGTGTCATAAGCTCTACAACTTCAGCTCATCCATGTGGGCTATGGTCGTGAAACGTTCAAAAAGGGAATCCTCATCTCCCAAAGAGTGGTTAATTACAAATCATATGGTTGGCAATTCAATCTCAAGGGGTAACACACACTCTTCCCCATAAACTAATTTAAATGGAGTATGGCCGGTAGCTCACTTGAATGTTGTAATGTACGCCCATACTACCACATACAACTTCCTGTCCCAGTCCCCTTTCTTCTCAAAGACTATTTTAGACAAGATACCCACAAGCTGCTTATTAGTACTTTCAACTTGACCATTTGCTTGTGGATTATAAGGAGTCATTTTATTGTGCTTGATTTGCCAAGCTTCAGTCGAGCTTTTGATCACTTTGTTCAAAAAATGGGTTCCACGGTCTAACACTAGTTCCTTCAGGGGACTGAAACGGTAGATAATCTGCTCTAAAAGAAAACTGGCAGTCTCTTTTGCATTGTCCTGCCTCGTCACCCGCATTTCTGACCATTTTGTAAAATAATCAGTGGCTAATATAATGTATCTCTTCTGAGTAGTAGACGACGGGGTGATAGGACCCACAAAATCAATGCCCCACTTCTCAAATGGAAGGATAGCCATGATAGGCGTAAGTGGCCATTTCCTATTCTCTCGGCTGTCATGTCTTTGACAAGTATCACATCGCTTCACATACTCAAAGGAATCTTGGAAGATGGACGACCACCAATATCTAGCTCTTAAAGCTTTCTGCGCCATCAACCGTCCCGCAAAGTGCCCTCCACATGCAGAGTCATGGCACTCTTCCAAGATGAAAGGAACCTCGTCAAGCATCACACATCGGCGATAGATATCATCAACACCCTGCCGATATAGTGTTCCTACGATCAAGGAAAACTTCAAAGCCTGTTGTTTGATTTTCCTCTTTTCTGATTTTGACAAACCACCTCCAGTCTCTCCTGTTGGTAGATAATGCGTAATAATAGCGAGCCAAGATGGGATAGAAGCTGCATCAATTTTAAACATTTCCTCAATATCACTTCCTTCAGCCAAAGTCTCTTTCGGCTCCCCGAAATCCACAAGGCATTCCATAATACCATGCAGCCTTGGTGGCTTACTCTTAATCTCATAATCGAACTCCTGCAAAGTGATTAACCACTTTGCCAAATGATCAGGCGGCTGCAGCTTGTTCATAAGCAATCTAAGCCCTTCCACCTACATATAGAACACTACCTTTTCATAAAGGATGTAGTGCCTGAATTTCTTAGTCCCAAAGACCATCGCAAGACACAACTTCTCCATGTAGGTATAATTAATTTCTAAAATGCCCAATTTTTTACTAGCAAAAGCTATCGGATGATACCACTTTTCCTCCCAGATTTGGGCTAAACAGCAGCTGATACTATGCATGGTGGCTGCTGAAAATATATAGAACACCTCACCTCTTTTAGGTGCTTTTAAAACGGGTGCTTTTACTAGCTCCTGTTTCACATCCTCGAAAGCTACCTTACAAGGGTTGCTCCATTCAAATAAACAGCTAAAGGATAATAAATTTGTTAATGGCAATGTTCTTTCTGCCAAGGCATTTATAAACCTCCGATAGTACCCTATTGCTATGAACCTCTTTCAGAGTGTGGTGGACTCATAACAACTATGACCTTGATCTTTTAAGGGTCAGTTGAGATCCCTACTGAACTGACCACATGACCTAGCAATAGCCCATAAGGCACTCCAAAGAAACACTTCCGTGGGTTAAGAGCGATACAAAATTGTCGACAGCGCTCAAAACACTTTCTTAAAATAACCAACATCCTTTCCCTTACAGTGGTTGCCCCCAGGTCATCAATAAATACTTTCAGCTCGTTTGGGGAGATGTCACCAAAGGTCTTGTCTGCTGTTCGTTGCCATGATCCAGGTGCATTGCACAAACCAAAGGCCATCACATGGTATGCAAAGGTACCAAAGACAGTAATAAAATTTGTTTTCAATTTATCTTCTTCTGAAATTGCCATCTGGTTGTATCCCCAAAGCAATCCATAAACGAATATATTTCCCTACCCGCTAATTGATCCAAAATCTGGTCAATAAACAGCAACGGGTAGTAATCCTTAACTGTTTGCTTATTTAACTCTCTAAAATCTACACATAATCGGATCTGGTTGTTTTTCTTCTTCCTGATAACCACTGGTGAACACCACTCCGTATGTTGTACAGGAAATATTAACCCAACTTTCCTTAACTTATGTAACTCCTCAAACAACCCATCCCTCAGTTCAAAAGGCATACACCTTACTTTCTGATGCACAGGATGACTGCCTTCTTTTACAGGAATAGTATGAACAGCTAGGCTGGGAGGAATACCTCTCAGCTCATCATAACTCCAAGCAAAGATATCGCGGAATTCTTGAATCAAGGACACATAGTCCTCCCTTTTTGCTGAACTGAGCATGGAACCTAATTTAATTGGCCGTGAATCATTCGGCGTGCCAAGGTCCAACTCAATCACATCCGCATCTCTTATCCTATCTTGCGGATCTATCGGCTCATTTAGAGTTATTTGATAAATATCCTCTGTAGTGGACCCCTCTTTAGATTCATCACTGGATGATGTCTCACTACCAGATGGATCATCTGTTGTCTCTAACTCAGTAGAAGATAAAGGAGCTCTCTCACTCTGAGGAGACTCAGGGTAAGCATCGACTATTACTCGATTAGCACCTCTACCTAGAACCACTTGACCGGCGGGTATATCAACTTGACAATATTTTCGTAAGATCCAAGGCCTATCTAGCAAGACTTGATAGCTAGGACGTCCTACAAATCTTATCACCCTAAAGTCCAAGAAGCATTCTACACTTGTGACAGTAACATGGACCTTAGTAACACAACCTTCTGGTTGTCTTAGACTATCATTAGCCATTCTGAGAAGGGTGGAGCTATCTTTTTGGATGCCTAAACCCAACCTCTCCATCAACTCTGAACTCATGATATTGATGGAGGATCCAGTGTCTACAGTAGCAGGCTCCACCAATATTCCATCCACATAAGATGGAACCCTAGGGAAATTCTTTTCAGCATGATCAAACCAATCTTCCCCTACTCGTGCTATGCCCAAAGGTTCTACAATATACCCAATACGTAGGATCTTCTTGAATTCCTTGCGTACTCCTGGAGATAATTTAATCAATTGCAAGAGGTTCACATCTAGTTTGACTTCACAGAGAGAACTTGCTAAATCAAAGTCATGATAAGTAGCCAAAGCTCTCTTTTCTCGCCAAACTGTTCTTTCTTTTGGTCTTTGGACTGGCTTTGGTGCTTCTTTATTAGCTCTTGCCTTCTTTCTTGGCACTTCCTCATCCTTTTTACGATCGAATTTCTTGTCAGCAGGCCTTAGCGGTCCACCTTCCATGCTAGGACTCTGGACTTGCGTCCCCTTATCCCCTTGTTTAGGGTTTGCCTCAACCGGTTTTGCATGATCTTTATCAACCTCTTTAGCCTTTTGGTCTCTTGTCATGGCTCTTAAGTTAGAGGTTTCAGCATCATTGACTCGTACAGCCTCAATAAGGCTAGCTCCGTTGCCTTGTGGCAACTCTTCTACAGTGGTCTTTCCCCTCTGCAGTATTTGTCTTGGTGCATCATTCTGCTACAAGTTATTTCCTTGCGCTCTATGATTCACAGGGCCTGGCTGTTTGCTCCCTTGTTGGAGGAAACTAATCTAACTCCAACAGAGGTAGCAGCTAAATGGCCCGACTTCCCACAAATGTCACATTTAACATTTGGACAGTTTCTAGGGAAATGCTGTCCACCACACCACTTACAATTGAATCTTGAGGCCCCACCCTCTTCAGGGCGTCGACTCCCTATCAGATTCTGTTGCTTCTTCAAGAAATTAACATCGACAGCTATTTGTCGATATTGTTCGGAAACCATGTCGATATAATGCTTCATCATATCCTTAACTTCGCCAAGGACATTAGATGCTCTTGACTCATAGCCTCGATCATCGACCCGTCGTTCCATTGGCCTAACAATCTGATTTGGCATTGGCTATTGATCCACCGGAACAACATTAGAATTTGCAACTTAGCCTCCAACATTTGGTGGAGCCAACTGACTTGCCAAAGGCATAGTCAGACTAGGTGGAGCTGGCAGCAAAGGTACATTCTGAACCATGCTCCCTCTCCCATTAGGGCTAGTCATTAGGCATCCCTTGACTTCCATTCGTCAATCATGGATTGCCGCCAGGTACTAAACCCCCATTAACATTCATTCGAGAGGAGTAGGCCATTTGTAATTGTGCTTCTACTCCCTCTGCCCGCATAATAGCGGTGTCTATATCTGCCAAGGCCACACTGCTCAATTGTACTTGAATATTAAAATCCAACCCATGCGAAAAGTATTGCAAATGGGTAGCCGGCGGAATGGGAATGTAAGTTTGTAACTTACGAAATACTTTCTTAAGCTTCTTGGCATATGCTTCACCATTCTCATGAGGGTCTTGGCGTGTTACATTCAAGACACACAACCAATATTGGCCACCTCTTTCAGGGGCATATTCCCCTCGGAAAGATGCATAGAATTGATCAATTATGGTTATGGTCCCAGACTCTATGCTGTGATACCATACCGCAGCCCTTCCTTTTAACGTCATATTAAAGAACATCATAAGATGTCCCTCATCTTGGATGCGATAATTGAACATCAATCTTTGAAACTCACAAATGTGAAATTCTGCATCCTCTTCAGCTAACCCATTAAAAATGGGCAAGGGAACTCCTAAAGCTAGTAAATCCAGCGTCCCTGCAGGAATTGCAATGGGTTGGGCCATGGCGACAATCAGATTAACAATAGGAGCTTGAACACGTGTATTCACCCCCCCACTTGAAGTGGGTAAACTTGGTGGAGAAGAGGAAGAACTTACGCTTCCTCCTACACCTAACAGAATATGTAGAGCAATTGATTTACTAAGACCACTGCCTCTTATACATACTAGGCTACTCCTTTGAGGAGAATAACGACTTACGGTCTCTAACTGCCACCTAGCCCTCTCAGCACGTTCTGCTTTTTGGATTTCGGCTTGACGGTCCTTGTCAGAGGACATAAATCAACTTTCTTTTGGTCCCTAGAGACCCTAGATCCAAAAACCACCACTTATAGGCGGCTCCCGATAGACACACCACTGATGGGACCTAAAATGGGCCAGCACTTGCTATAGCACTAGCCGGACCTCATGCTCATGACACACAAACACCCTCATGGCCTCATGGACTAGGAGCGTCAATCTAATGCTAAAGGACAACCTGCCCTAAAGCTATTCCTACGTTTATAGTTTATAGTCCAACGTTTCCCTAAAACTCCTCAAAGGGAGAACCCAAAGTACATAGGCATAACGCCTCGTCACACGCACATAGGAGGCACTCCACCAACTAATAGTCGGAGCCCCACTGCAGCTCTCCTACATCGCAGGGATTGGCCCTTTGATGTGCTGCTAAACATATAACACAAATGAGCACAAACTCCTCTCAAGGTATCAATATTTTACATTCCAGGATTTACCATTCCTCACTACAATTTTCCCTTAGGACCCAACGACTAACCTACAGCTTAGGACATCCTCTCACGCTCATCGTTGGTCACAACCTAAGGAAAATAGGTGCCATGCATCCAGGAGGCTTTTCTGATACCTTTTAATTATTATGCTTAATGTAAATTGTGTATGACTATGTGCTCAGACAAAAGAAAGATCAGCATCATGCATGGTGCATAAAGCATTCTTTCCATAAATTTTACTAGCGCGTGCTACGTTGAAAGGGGGCACCGAGCCATATGCTCATGCTACCATCCTCTTTATTCAAACCGGTTCCTATATGCCAAGTGCAATGCATAAATCAAATCTTTTCTTTATCTTCCAGCATTTCAGCCCCTCTTCATCCAACTCTTGGCATTTTGCATCATTAATCGGTTAGATAGGGTTTCTATGCATTTTTCCCTTTTAAAAGAACAATAAATACGCACAAAACATAGAAATGGGGACAAACCGAGGCCAACCTCGTGCTTTGCCATCATTATACATTGTACAAACATAGATATAATTTTCCTAATTTTCCTCATCCTGTTTCCTATTATTCCCTAATGTTAAATCCATTTTTTCCATTTTTGAACATTTTTCCTATTTTTCTTTAATAAATAATGACTAAAAATGAAAGTTGATTGTGGATTGTGGCCCGTAGGTTCATTGATAGCAAAAACTCAAATTTAGCTGGTGTGACATATCATATTTCTCATTTATATAGCAAAACCCCCAATTTTACCCTTAAAACACGTGTTTTTCATGTATTTTGACACTAATTCCGGCCATGTAGCCTTATATTTTCTGATTTTCAGGTTGCAAACAGTGGGAACTCATGGAAAAAAATATCATAATAAACTTTCATCCCATATGAACAAGGTTTCATAAAGCAAATAGCATAAAAATATCATTTTTCTTTATAAAAATAGCATTATCGCTTATTTTCAGGTTTCAATTTTTTGTTCTTTGTTGTGGGACTGCTTTCTTGCATGCATTTAATGCTCAGCATCTTTAAGAACAACACTCTTCATGTCTTCATCCATCCGGAAGCAATCCGGTCTCGTCCGGACAAGCTTTCCTCCACCATTCTTCATTGTATTCTTCCACACAAGAACAGCCCCTTAAGGGAGAGAGAGGGAGGAGAGAGAAAGACTAAAATCAGAAATCTTCATCCAGGCCATCATTGCGCGAGCGAGAGGCAGCGATATGATCAGCATGGAGAAGGTAGTCAAGCCCCATGATCAAATGGAGGGGTTGCTCACAGGCAGGAGATTGATCCCCATCATTTGGAGCGCAAAATCGGGCGCAGATGGCGCCTCCTCTCCTCACATTTTTTTCCTCCTCTCTTGCATGAAACTTTCATGCCACATTAAAAGTTGGGCTTCCAAAGGTCACTTGCCCATTTTGCCCAAATTTTGTCCACCCCTTCGCATCTTGACCGTTTCCTTGGCCATTTCCCCGTTTGGACTCCAAATCGAGCTCTGAAAAACCCTGGGTGTCTGGCTTGACATCCGGCATTGGCTAGAAACTCCTAACAACCTGCACGACAGTCTAGAAAAGTATCAAAAATCAACAAGTGTCGCTCGGGTGCCTTTTAAGAGTCGAATTTCACTTAGTGTCATGAAGGAAAATACAACATTAATATTTGCACCTTGGATTAATTCCAGCCTTTGTAAATTTAGCCCTAGCCTATGTGTACATGTGTGAACAACCCTTAAGTTTGGAAGAGGATTAGAATAAAAGGGACTAGAGGCCAAAGGCAAGACATCTTTTGATCATTCAATAATCTTGGCTTTACCATTTTCTTGGAGTTAGCTTCTTCTTAGCCTATGAAGCACTCAGCCATGTATTCTTGAATCCCCAACCATTAATACATGATGAGGATGTCTTGGTGCAATAGATTTGTTAATTCTTTGTTGTAGCTTAGTTAATTTTCAATTTCAATTAGATTTCATTCCATGGTTGATTGCTTTCATTACATTACAAGGAGAAAATAATTATCTCAAACTTCAAGGGAGAGAACCCTTCACCCACGGAGTTGGAGGAGTGGTTTGACAAGTTAGAGATGCATTTTTCCCTTTACCCAAGGCCCGAGAATGCCAAAGTAAAATTTGCAGCCCTTCATCTAGAAGGCTACACTCACACTTGGTGGAGATATATGGCGAGGATGGGACATGACTTCTTGTCTTGGGATGCATTGAAAAATGCTATGATTGAAGTCTTTGTTTCTCCTATTGAAAAAGAGCGGTTAGAGAAAAAGTGGTATGCACTTGAGCAACGTGGTCTCTCGGTTAGAGAGTACTCAAATCAGTTTTTGAACCTCTCGATGTATGTTCATGGGGTCTCCGATAGTGCCAAGTTGAATAAATACATATTTGGTTTGGAACCTATTCTTTCTTCTGAAGTTGGAGTCATGAATCCTACATCCCTACAAGCTGCCATTCAATTGGCTGAACGTTATGGGCAGAAATACAAGGGTTTTCAGCCAAAAACAGGGCATTCTTTTCAGCCTACGCAGTTCCCAAAGACATCAGGCCATTATGGGCATGCTAAAACTGATTTTCAGCATATTGGGAAGCCATCAAATACTTTCAGCAATACCTACAGCAAGATACCCACTTTTCCTATTGTGTTTGGGTCAAAACAAAGCAGTAATTTCAGACCTAATGCTGAAAATAGATTTGATGGAAAGAGGATTGATATAAATGCCAAAACTTCAGCCCCTACTCAAGGCAAACATGTATCGAATGACAAGCTCAAAGATATGTATGCTAAAGGTCTATGCTACAAATGTGGAGAGAAATGGTCACCCGATCATAAGTCCAAATGCAAGGCCAAAAATATGAAGATTAGCATGATCATCGAGGATGATTCCGATGTTGAATCTATTGAAGGAAGCTTGGCTCAGCTTGATGTCACAACAACTCAAGAAGAGGCGCATGAAAATGAAGAGAATGGCCATGATGAGTTCTATGATCCGATGGATGGGTTTCCTTTCGACCCAGGTGGTCATTATTTGGATGATTCATGGACTGATTTACATCCATCGCTATGTGCCATATCAAGTGATGCATGGAGTGGTTCAAGAGGGGATAATACCCTACGCCTTAAAGGTCAAATCAAGGGAAGGACCGCTCATGTACTCATAGATACGGGAAGTACACATAGCTTCATTAATGCTAAGTCACTCAATGGGCTGAAATTGAATACGCATGAAATGCCTACATCACTCAAAATCCAAGTGGCAAATGGAAATTTTGAGATGAGCAATCAATGCTGTCCAAATGTACCTATCACCCTTTCCCCATTGTGCACTACATCAGTGAGCCTAATTGCATTAGAAATGGGTCCAATTGATATAATACTTGGCTGCAACTGGCTGAAATCTTTGGGCAGATTTACCATGGATCTCAACAACATGGAAATGGAGTTTAAATGGTGTGGACAACAAGTAACACTACATGGAGCTGAAAAGAAAAGAATGGAGATGATCAGTCCCAAGAAGGTTAAGAAAGAAATAAATGCAAAGGCATGTATGTTAACCATTCTTCTTTCCAAGATTGAAGAGGATCAGCCCTCTTCTCCTACCAATAATATGGACCCATGTCTTTGTAAATTGCTGAAAGAATATGATGATATTTTTCAGCCATCTACCTCTCTTCCTCCCAAAAGAGAAGTGGATCATCCCATTGACTTGCTGCCCAATACAAAGCCCATCAAGAAACCACCATATCGCCTCTCCAAAGTGGAAAGAGAAGAGGTAGAACGCCAAGTCAAAGAGCTTTTGGAAATGGGTCTCATTAAGGCAAGCCAATCACCTTTTGCTTCTCCAGTCCTTCTTGTGAAGAAGAAAGATGGCTCCTTTCGAATGTGCATTGATTACCGCGATCTCAACAAGGTCACTATTAAGAATAGGTATCCAATACCTAGAATAGATGATCTCTTAGATGAATTGAAGGATGCCAAGGTGTTCTCCAAAATTGACTTGAGATCGGGATATCATCAAATACGCATGAAGGAAGGGGATGAATTCAAAACAGCCTTCAGGACGGAGAGGGGTCTTTATCAGTTTATGGTTATGCCTTTTGGGTTATCAAATGCTCCAGCCACATTCCAATCTCTCATGAATAAGATACTTCAGCCATTGCTCTTTAAAATAGTTTTGGTATTCTTTGATGACATTTTGATCTATAGCAAGAATAAAGAAGACCATTTGCAGCATGTAAAAGAGGTCTTTGACATATTGAGGATACACAAACTGTTTGTCAAGGCCACTAAATGCTCTTTTATGACAAAGGAAGTGGAGTACTTGGGTCATATAGTGGGAGAAGATGGAATCAAAGTGGATCCTAAGAAGTTTCAGTGCGTCAAAGAATGGCCTACACCAACCAATGCCACTTCATTAAGAGGTTTCCTTGGTTTGTCATCCTTTTTCCGACGGTTTATGAAGAACTATGCTCATGTTGCAGCTCCTCTTACCGATCGACTGAAAAAGGAGGCCTTCTTTTGGGATGAGATCGCTGACAAGAGCTTTAATGAGCTGAAAGAATTGCTTGTTTCAGCACCCATACTAGTTTGCCCTGACTTCTCCAAGACTTTTACCATTTATGCAAATGCCAGTGGTAGAGGTTTGGGAGCAGTTTTGGTACAGGAGCATGGTGTCATTGCATTTGAGAGCAGAAAATTTGATGACAAAGAGAGAGAGATGCATGTTTATGAGCAGGAGATGCTTGCTATCTTACATGCAATCAAGAAATGGTGCCACTACCTCTATGGGACACACTTCAAAGTCAAAAGCGATCATAGGGTCTTGAGATATTTTCTCTCGCAGCCCAATCTTTCTTCCAAGCAAAAGAGATGGTTGGCCACTTTGCAATCATATGATTTTGAAATGTCATACATGGCTGGCAAGGATAATGTGGTGGCTGATGCGTTATCAAGAATGTGGGCATGCAGTCTATCTACTGTGTCTACCATCTATAAGGATTGGATTGAAGACATTCAAGAGGAATATGTGCTTGATGAGCATGCTGCCCATATTTTATAGAAATTACAGCAAGGGTGTGATGCTGAATTCCCTAATTTTAAAGTGCATAATGGCCTCTTATGGTTTAAGGGTAAAGTGTACTTGATTCCCAGCAGTAAATTCAAGTTGAAGGTGCTTCAAGAGATGCATGCATCGCCAATGGCTGGTCACTTGGGCCTTTTCAAGACGTTTGATAGAGTTCATCAAAGCTTCTATTGGAAAGGTCTATGGAAAGATGTTAAAGAGTATGTATCTCAGTGCTTGGAGTGTCAGCAAAATAAGGATTCCACTTTATTACTAGCCGGCTTACTTCAGCCTTTACCCATACCTACGGGCAAATGGACAGATATTTCCATGGATTTCATAACGGTATTGCCTACTACCAGTCATGGATGGAATAGTATCTATGTGGTAGTTGATAGATTGACCAAATCAACCCACTTTATCCCAACTAAAGTCCAATATTCAGCAAGGCAAGTCGCCGAGCAATTTATGGAAGGTGTGTTCAAACTACATGGTATGCCTATGAGAATAGTATCAGACTGTGATTCGAAGTTTATGGGCAACTTCTGGAAAAGTCTATTCTCTTCTATGGGTACTTTCCTCACTCCTAGCATGGCCTATCACCCTCAGACTGATGGGCAAACGGAGAGAGTTAATCATTGGGTGGAAGTGTACCTTAGGCATTATTGTCATGACACACAAGCTTCATGGGATCGTTGGATCCACCTTGCTGAATTTTGCTATAATAACACGCATCACATGACCATTGGGATGTCTCCGTTTGAAGCTCTTTATGGGTATAAAGTCCAACTTCCATTAGTTTTATTCCATGAAGACATCAACCCACAAGCAAAGGAAGAGTTGGAAAGAATGGAGTTGCTCATGAGGCAATGCAAGGACAGCATAAGGAAAGCACAAGACGTAATGAAGGTCTATGCTGATGAGAAAAGAAGACATTTAGACTTCAAGGTTGGAGATTGGGTATTTCTCAAAGTGCCCAAGACGCATTATGCTTCATTAAAGGGTGGGAACAACAAGCTTGCTCATAGGTTTTATGGGCCATACTTGATTTTGGACAAAATTGGAGAGCTTGCTTATAAACTTCAGCTACCATCTTCCACTAGAATACATGATGTATTCCATATTTCACAGCTAAAGAAGTATGTTGGGCCTGATGTACAAGTATTGGAAGAGTTACCACCATTGGATGAGGCAGGACTGATCATATATGAACCTGAAAGCATTATTGGAAAGAGAGAGAAAGTTCTCAGAAATCGTACTCTCATAGAGTATCTCGTTAAGTGGAAGAATTTGCCCATTGAAGAGTCTTCTTGGCAACCATCCACTTATGTCAGTAACTTTCCTTGGTTATTATAGGATGATATATGATGCAGTATGCAGTGACTGTGCAGAGACAGCTTGCTGTATGAAATTTCTACAGACAATAAAACTGTCCTGACTTCATCAAAATTTGATTCTGATGTTATGGGGTGATGCTTGGGAGTGTATACTCCGTTTCTACACCTCATACGCCTTATTTGGACCAATATATCAAAAGTTATGGCAGTTTTAGTGAATCAGCCCTGTTTGGACATCAGTCAGTTTTCTCACAGTTTGGCATGCAAAAAGGTCTTCTTTTCATGGATAGTGCTTTCTTATCATTGGGAAGATGAATGGGCATGATTACTATCATCCTTGACTTGGATTTAGTCCATTACTTCTTGGTTTTGAGGACAAAACCATCTTCAGGACGGGATGGTTTGTCATGAAGGAAAATACAACATTAATATTTGCACCTTGGATTAATTCCAGCCTTTGTAAATTTAGCCCTAGCCTATGTGTACATGTGTGAACAGCCCTTAAGTTTGGAAGAGGATTAGAATAAAAGGGACTAGAGGCCAAAGGCAAGACATCTTTTGATCATTCAATAATCTTGGCTTTACCATTTTCTTGGAGTTAGCTTCTTCTTAGCCTATGAAGCACTCAACCATGACCGTCATGTATTCTTGAATCCCCAACCATTAATGCATGATGAGGATGTCTTGGTGCAATAGATTTGTTAATTCTTTGTTGTAGCTTAGTTAATTTTCAATTTCAGTTAGATTTCATTCCATGGTTGATTGCTTTCATTACACTTAGTGCTTAAAATCGTCCAAGCTGGAGCCGCCGCCTTCGATGTTGAATATTTTTCCCCTAAATTCCAAATTTTTTGGCAAATTTTAGGCACATCCTAAGCTCAAAACTCCTCTCTCATCAACGGCTCAAGTACCACAGGTCCAAAACAGTGTAAAACAGGGAATTTACAGGGCACTTATAGGATATTTACAGGTGGTTACAGGTACACCCTTCATTACTGAAGTATAGGTGCAGGTACTACCAGGTACCCACAGGTCCTATAAACCCTTTTACAGAGTTTGGTAACCATTTGGGGTTACTATCTTGCACTATAGGGTCAAAACATGGCACTTACAAGTCTAGACAGGGTGCATGCCTGGACAGTTCAGACTCAGAAATCTAGCTACAGAATTTTCTGTCCTAAATCTGTTATAGTGTGCTATAGCTCATCTCAAAGAGGGCATTCTTGGCTTTGATTTGAACTAAAAAGTTTTGAAATCGGAGTTCCCTAACAAAAGTTATAGCCGTTTTCCTGACGGGGGATACTGCAGGATTGCACTATTATGACAGGGCATAAGGGTAAAAATAAGGTCCAGGAAGATTATGCTCAGCAAATCAGCGATTCCATGTTGGATAATACAACTCAAGAGAGCCCTGAAGAGCTTCAACAATAAGGAGAAGTCAGTATACTTAATAATACTTTGTGCGTCCACCATGAACAAAGACATAGGGAACGACATGAGGCCATCTTATCAAGAATGGAGCAAATGGTCTTGTCTACTAATAAAACGAAGTCTTCCATTGAGAAGTTGGTGGATTCAATGACTCAAACAAAGGCTTCTATTGATAAGTTAGTGGAATCTAATGCTCAACTTATGGCACAATTCTCTCAATGGATGCAAATGCAAATGGGACCAAAAGAAGCTAAGGAGAAAGCTTGTTCAAACCGTGACCCTTTAGTCCCACTTCAGCCATCTAACCAAAATGGTCATGGACATGGGATTATTGGAAGAAGAGGCATTACAAATAGCCAGTATGAAGTAAGAGAGGCTTCACAGAGGCATGATGACTATTTGGGCAGTTTGAATGGAGCCAATATTCAAGCTTTTGGACTAAATACTCAAATTTCTAGGGGTGCTCTACCAACAGGAAGATTACATAGTAGTTCTCAGCCACCTATTGGAAGATTTCCGTCTCAATTTGGAGGTTCCATACATGGTAATCATGATCAGCCTATTTTGGGACAATAACCCTTTCATGAAAGAGAGCTAAATGACAAAATTGTTCTAGCCAAATTTAATGGTCAGTCCTCTTCACCATTTGATTTAGAGGAGTGGACCTCTAAGATGGAGTCCTACTTTGACATATTCCCTAAAATTGATAACATGAAGATTCATTTTTCTTCCTTGCATTTGGAGGGATTTGCCCATACCTGGTGGAGGTATATTAAAAAAGAAAACATACTTGTAGAGAATTGGGAAGCTTTCAAGGCACTTATGGCTGAAGTATTTGTTTCTCCTCTTGAGAAAGAGAAATTAGCATGGATATGGTATAGTTTGGAACAAAGGGGCATGAGTGTAAGAGAGTACACTAACCAATTCCTCAACCTGACCATGTATGTGGAAAGCATCAGTGATGAGGCTAAGCTTCATAAGTTTATGTATGGTTTGGAGCCATCTTTATCAGCTGATGTTATGGCACAAAATCCTACTTCCCTCTTTAAGGCTATTGAGCTTGCAGAGTGCTATGGAAGAAAGTATAGAAGAGAATCTTCATTTCAGCCTGGTTTTGGATAGCCAAGGACTGTTTTAAAGCAGGGGCAAGTTGGTAACACTTATGACAACAATCATGTGCCAAATGGGAGCTTACGAATACCAACTTATCCTCCATTTAATGCTTCTAGACCTCAAAGTAATTTCAGGACAGCAAACAGTCCAAAAGTTGATTTCAAACAGAGGGACAGCAAGCCTAAATCCATTTCAGCCAATACAAATCCTAAATCTATTCCTATGGATCTTTATAAAGAAAGAAATGAGAAAGGCTTATGTTTCAAGTGTGGGAAAAAGTATACACTTGATCATGCCTCAAAGTGTGTATACAAAAATGTCAAACCCAAGCTTTAGAGTATGTTGGTTTTTTAGGATTTTGAGGATGACATGGATGAAGCTAATGCAATGGCACTTAATGCTGAAAATAAAGATCTTGAGGAGGAAGTTGGGCAAGAGTATTTTTATGATCCAGCCGACTCTTTTCCTTTTGATCCAGGTGGAAGTGTTCCGTTTGTTCCAGGTGGGACTTCTGATGAGCTGCTTGCTGCCACTAATTGTTCTATTTCTATGGATGCTTGGACAGGATCTAAGAGCCCTAATACACTCTGTATGAAGGGAAGCATATGTGGAAAGCCAGTGTTCATCCTGTTAGATAGTGGCAGTACTCATAGTTTTGTGAATAAGTCCATTATGGACAAGCTAAATTGTGTTCCCACAGATTTACAGTAGCCCATTAGAGTTCAAGTGGCTAATGGTGAAGAGGAAATTAGTACACAGATATGCCCACAGGTTTCTTTATAGTTGGCTGAAAATTTTGAAGCCAAGGTAAACCTGATCACTCTGGAAATGGGGCCTATAGATATTGTACTCAGTTGTGATGGATTAATGACACTAGGCAGGATCACTATGGATTTCTCACAATTGTGTATGGAGTTTATCTCCAATGGACAGCTTATCCATTTATAGGGATTCCTAGTAGATCAAATTTTCAGCTTATTACCATTCAACAACTCAAAAGAGAGTATAAGAAGCATTCACAAATATTTGTTTTGCATTTGAATAAAGAAACACAGGATCAACCCAATAATTTAGCAAACCATCCAGCCTTGACAGCTCTTCTTGAGGAGTATAGAGATCTGTTTGAGGTACCTACTTCATTGCCTCCTAAGAGAGCAGTAGATCACCCCATTGACTTGGAGCCCAACTCAAAGACAATCAATAAGCCACCTTACAGATTATCAAAGTGTGAACGAGAGGAAGTAGCCAAGCAAATCAAGGAACTTCTTGAAATGGGATTCATTGAACCAAGTTATTCACCTTATGCATCCCCAGTCCTGTTAGTCAAAAAGAAAGATGGATCTTTCAGAATGTGCATTGACTATAGGGATCTTAATAAGATCACAGTGAAGAACAGGTATCCTATACCCAGGATTGATGATTTTCTTGATGAGCTTAAGGGGGCTCAATTTTTTACGAAGATTGACTTGAGGTCAGGGTATCATCAGATTCACATGCAAGAGGGTGATGAAGTCAAGACTGCTTTCAGGACTGATCGTGGGCTCTATCATTTCTTAGTGATGCCACTTGGGCTTACAAATGCTCCAGCTACCTTCCAAAGCCTAATGAATAAGATTTTACAACCTTTCCTCTTTCAGTTTGTCTTGGTGTTCTTTGACGACATTTGATCTACAGCAAGACTTTACAGGATCACTTGGCACATATGAGGAGGGTTTTTGATGTATTGAGACATCATAGGCTTTTTGCTAAGGAGAACAAGTGTTCTTTCATGCAGACTAAAGTGGAATACTTGGGACATATTGTCAGTGAAAAAGGAATACAGGCTGATCCCAAGAAGGTGCAATGTATAAAAGATTGGCCAACGCCTACTACTACTACTACCTCTCTTAGAGGATTCCTTGGTTTATCTTCATTCTATTGCATCATTTATCATTCTCTTTGAACCAAGTGCGGTATGAGTCTACCTTGGTCTAGTTGTATCTATGTAAAGTGAAGCGGCTGTCGATGGGCACTAGAAGGCTACTAGGAAGACCCGACTGCTAGGAATATGGGCTTCAGGTCGATCCTAGTGGGAATGGCCAGATAAGTTCCATTGCAAGGCAGACTCGAGAGACCCTAGTTGGCAAACCCCGTGTCATTCCTTGGGAGTGCCGGGCGGCGTATTCTAGATTGATCTCTTGATAGACTGCTAAGACATGTCCCAAAATTTGAGGGGCATGCACGTTACAAAGAAGCTCGACAAGAACAACTACCCTTCATGGAAGTTCCGTGTGACAAACTTCCTTATTGGAAAGGCCTTTATGAGTTTGTCTTAGGTGAAGAAAAGGACCCAGAGCTGGGTATCCCTCCGACTCTACAGATGAGTTAAAAGCATGGAAAGAGTGGAATGCGAAAGATAAAAATGTGATGTACTGGTTATTTGCAATCATTGATAATACTATGCTAGGACATATAAAAAATGCAAAAACTTCACATGCAGCTTGGACAATTTTTGAGAGCATGTTTTTAGTAAATACAAAGGCACGAAAGATTCAACTCAAGCAAGAGTTGAATGCCTTGAAGAAATAAAAAATGTCTATCAATGAGTATGTGTTGAAGGTTAGGAGCATTGCAGATGCTTTTTCAGTGGTTGATGCAATGCCGGATGATGATGATTTGGTTTCATCCACTCTGAGTGGTCTTAACAATGAGAAGGCATGGAAATCATTTGTTACTCTAGTATATGTACGGAAGCCATTTCTAGATTTTGATGAGATGATATCTCTCATGATTACTGAAGAGATCAATATGCAGGGTGATTCATTTGAAAGAAATGGTGAATAAGTCCAAGCATTTTACTCGAGTTCAGGAAGGGGACATGGTAGATCCTCTTCGAGAGGCCGTGGTATGGGACATGCTGGCAATAACTAGCAAAACAGGTTCAATCAACAGTTTAGTGAAATGCAGGTTTCTGGAGGCAGAGGAAACTTTAGAGGTAGGGGGAGCTCTAGAGGAAGAGGTGGATGGCAGAATAGAGGCTCTGAAAATTCTACTATTGTTTGCCATTCTTGTGGCAAAACAGACCATATTGGAGCCCATTGATATGCAAAGAAGGATGATATTCGTAGTGATAAATTGCAGCAAGGAAACTATGCATCGTCTTCACGATAGAATGAAGACAAAAATGAGTGTCTGTTTGTTATGCAGCATATGATGAATGCAATTACAGGAAAGGGGACACATGATGATGTATGGTATGTCGATTCAGGTGCATCTAATCATATGACCAGTCATGTTGAATGGTTTGGAGAGATGCAAGACTTACAAAATCTAGGTTATGTGCAGACAGGTGATGATTCATGCCACCCAATTTCACACATTGGAAAGGTTCCCTTGTCCTTGTATGATGGCTAGACAAAGAGTCTGACAGATGTATTACATGTGCCATCAATTACAAAGAATCTAGTATTTGTTGGCCAAATGGTAGAGCAGGGATTGCAGGTCTGATTCAATGCAAAAGGTTGTTTTATAGAAGACTTTAATGATAAGTGCAGGTTGGTCACAAAAGGAAGTAGAGTTGGCCGAATGTTCACTTTAGATACTGTAATTCCTGCAATGGATGCTACTATGTATGCTAAAGAAAAAGGAGTAGTTGTAGATATTGAAATATGGCATAAATGTATTGGACATGCAAATGTGCAAAGGCTGAAATTAATGCAGTCCTCCAAAGGATTGGTTACAGGGTTGCCTTCTTTTAGAGTTGTAGAATTGCATAAAGTCTGTGAAGCATGCCAGTTTGGTAAGCATGCAAGAAAACACTTCTCGCATGATAGAGAAGTGAGCAGAAATATAATTGATGTAGTACATACAAATATTTGGGGGCCTACACAGAACGTATCTCTTGGTGGCAGCAAATACTTTGTCACATTTATTGATGACTGTTCAAGGAAGTTATGAGTATACTTCATGAAGGAAAAAAGTGATGTGTTTGAGCACTTCAAATCTTTCAAGGCACCTATTGAAACAGAAACATGCTTAAAAGTAAAGTGCTTGAGATCAAATGGAGGGGGAGAGTACCTCTCTAGTGAGTTCAGTAGCTTCTTGAGGACTCATGGGATAAAGAGGCAATTTACTTACAGGTATACCCCACAGGAAAATGGTGTTGCAGAAAGAAAAAACATGTATATTGCAGAAGTTGCACAAGCATTAATGGTTGAAAAGAATATGCCCAAACATTTTTGGTCTGAGACAGTCCATACTGCTATTTACATTATGAACAGAACTCCCACAGCTGCAGTTCATGGGATGACTCCTGAAGAATGCTTTACTAGCAAGAAGCCTGATGTATCGCACTTGAAGGTATTTGGCTGTGTTGCATACGCTCATGTGCCAGATGAGCTACGGAAGAAGCTTGATCCAAAGGTAGAAAAATGTGTTTTTATTGGATATACTTTATAGCAGAAAGGGTATTGCTATTATAACCCTGTCACAGGTGAGTTTAGAGTGAGGAGGGATGTTATCTTTGATGAGATGGGAAGTTGGTATACACCTGCTCTGGTGATGTTTTGGATGATGATAATGATCAAGACAGCTATGTTAGAAAGATAAACAAGAATCACAGAGTCTTAGTGGACCAAAAACATCATCTGGTACTACACCTACAGTGAGCCGTTGGTCTGGGAGACTAAGGAGTAGCCCCACATCTTCAAGTGGATCTATAAGTGTTGCAGGGAAGGACAAAGGAAAGAAGAAAGTGTTGGATGGTAATGATGCATCTACCAGTCGTTTGGGATTGGATGGAGATTCTAGTGGTTTGGAGACCTTGGATGATGAGCTTGGTATTCGTTCTAGTCAGGACGCTAGGTGTACAAAGAGCTCATAGTAATGTAAAGGCTCCCTTGAGTGATCCGATGGTACACAGATCTAGTAGGGTTAGATACCCTGTTAAAAGATTTGGTTTTGAAGGTTATGCAGTTCACCATTATGCTTATATGGTGAAACTATTTGAGGATGTTGAGCCCACTTGTTTTGAGGATGTTGTTGGTCATGCTCATTGGGATGCAGCAATGGATGAGGAGATGGCGGCATTATAAGCCAATAAGACTTGGGATTTGGTACCCTTACCTAAGGGTAAGAAAGCTATTTGTGGGTTTACAAAGTCAAGCATAATGCAAATGGTTCAGTTAGCAGGTATAAAGCTAGGCTAGTTGCAAAAGGCTATGCTCAAACATATGGCATAGATTATGAAGAGACATTCACTCCAGTTGCTAGGATGGCAACTGTTAGATGTGTGATTGCCTTGGAAGCAGCCAAAGGTTGGATTTTGTAGCAAATGGATGTTAAGAATGCCTTCTTGCATGGTGAATTGCAAGAAGAAGTGTATATGGAGCAGCCAACAGGTTATGAGGATTTAGAGTATCCCACATATGTGTGCAGGTTAAAGAATGTGCTCTATTGGCTGAAGCAAGCACCTAGAGCATGCTTTGACAAGATTGGAGAGTATCTTGTCAATATTGAATTTTGTATTTCTGATGCTGATCACTCACTTTATGTAAGAAAGGGAGATGCAAGTTTGGTCATGATAGTCATATATGTGGATGACTTGATTATTACAGGTGACAGTGACATTGGGATTGCTGAAGTTAAGGATTTCATGAAGAAGAAGTTTGAGATGAAAGATTTGGGTGAGCTGAGATACTTTCTTGGTATTGAGGTGATCAGATGTGATGATGGTATATGGTTATCCCAAAGGCAGTATGGCTTGGATATGTTATCCAAGTATGGTATGACAGCATGTAAGCCTCTTTCAGTACCATTGGAGCAAAATGTGAAGCTGAGTGCTGATGTTGGGGATGAGATAGAAGACCCTACTATGTTCAGGAGGATATTAGGGAGTTTGATTTACATGACTATCACAAGGCCAGACTTGAGCTATGCTGTTGGCCTTGTCAATCAGTTTATGTAGATGCCTAGAAAGCCTCATTTGGATGCAGTTAGACGTATATTGAGGTACGTGAAGTCCACTTTACATTATGGAATTTTTTATGAGGCAAGTAAGGATGTACAGGTCTTTAGATACACAGATGCAGATTGGGCTGGTAGCATGTCAGACAGAAGATCTACAAGTGGATTCGTGTTTTCCCTTGGTAGTGTAGCAGTTACATGGAGCAGCAAAAAGCAACCTACAGTTGCTTTATCGAGTAAAGAGGTTGAGTATAGAGGTGCTGCTATAGTAGCATGTGAGGTGGTATGGCTGCAAAAGTTATTAGGTGATTTGGACATGCAAGGAGATGGTCCAATTGTCATTCATTGTGACAACATGAGCAACATATAACTAGCTAAGAATCCAGTGTTCCATACTAGGACAAAACACATTGACATGCACTACCACTTTGTGAGAGAGAAGGTATTTGCAGGAGAGATTGACTTGGTATATGTCAACACACAGGATCAGATAGCTGACATTTTCACAAAGGCATTGGGTGCAGAGAAGCTTCGAAAGTTTCAAAGCTTACTTGGAGTTGTAGAGATAGAGTTGAGCTTGAGGGGGAGTGTTGAGATGGCAAGCTCAACATGTGCGGACATTGATGATAGACCGCTTGGATAGATGGGTCCGCATGTCTACACTTAGCACGTTGGTGGTCATTATGATACTCACATGGCCACTGAATTATCACTTATTATATTTAGTTTGTTACACCTACCTACAACTGGCAAAGACATAGCGCCAGTCGATTAGTGTAGTCGGTTATGCACTGTTTGACTTAGTAGGCCACTTTCCTTTATGTTGTATCTTATCTATAATTTATGTACGTTGTATAGTGTGGGGAACAAGAAGAAAAAACCATCAAGAAAATGTTTTGGCCTCCATCTCTCTTCTTGTGTTCTTGAGTGAGCTTCCTCTTGTGTATACAGTGTGTGTTTAGCACAGTAGCTCAAGCAAATCCCCCGCCAGGCGATTCTTGACAAGAAGAAGGAGATGACACCGATGAAGTTGAAGTGGAGGAAGACAATTATCATGATGATGATGAAGGAGAAGACAATGATGAGGATGAAGTTTAGGGGGAGGCCATGTTACCTACTACCCCCCTAGCCTCTCGCAGCTGCGGCCAACTAGGAGGCCCAGAACTCCCACCACCATGCACCACTCCATTTCCTCCCCACCTATCTCCCACTATAAAATCCCCCAAATTAGAATGAAAGAAGCAAGGGAGAAGGAAAGACCTGGACATGTTGTAGGCACAAAGAGAGAGAGAGAGAGAGAGAGAGAGAGAGAGAGAGAGAGAGAGAGAGAGAGAGAGAGAGAGAGAGAGAGAGAACCTTCTAGAAGGTTCCTTCCTTTCCCCTCCTTAGAGGGTGGCCACACACACTTATCTTTTCCCCTTTCTCGTGATATTGTTCTACACCCCGCAAGCTTAATTTCCCCCCAATTGGCCCCCTCTTCTTGAGTAAGAGGCTACTGAAGTCTTGTGGGAATTGTGCCTAAAAGAGGGGAAGATCGAGAATGGCCCCCAAGGGGGAAATGTCACACACAGATGGCAATCCCACAATGAGCAACAAAGCTTTGGGTGAGGGCATCACTGTCAATCCAACTATGATAGGTGTGACAAGATCTGATGGAACTAGGAGCAACACCCCACCTCTGGCCACTCAGGTCCAAGTTCTTCGCTCTCTCTAATAAAGTATTAAGCATCAATAAGTCTTCGATTAGTCTTTACTTAGGACAATATTATTTAAGGTTTGCAAGGCTACCTTGAGGGTTATGCACATACAAGGTACATGCATGGGGAAGATTATACGAAATATACATCAATGGTACATGAAATGATCTTGCATTAAAAGTCTTGCATCCATCCTATGAAGGTTTCGCATCAAATAAATGGTTAAAGAGTTTACATTGTGCTACCAAGCCATAAATTGATTAGAACTTGCACAATAATTCAGGAATTATTTTACATTGAAAGATAGTCTTGCATCATAATTGTTACAAATTTGTCTCGTGTTCTTTGCCTTAGGAGAAAGGAAGATAAATTCAAGTTAAAATTCTGCATAGTGTTGCGCTAGGAAAAGGCTAAAAGATAAATGCCATTTAGAGAGGAGGCATAAATGCTCTTTCTAGATTGATTATCTCGCATTGAAATGATAGGACTTACATCTTGTATAGTTGTAGGAGACCTCATCATATGCCTTAGCCAAAGGAAGGGAGTGTTAAGTAAAATTTTGCATAGTATCGCTCTTAGATCCCAAGGGAGAGAGTGAATATGCAGATGACATTGTTATCGCATCTATTCTTGCATTGTTTGGAAAAATACAATTGGTTTTGTTGGTTGATCAAACAACATCCTAAATGCCTTTATATTCAACTAATTGTTGGAATGTCGTTTGGATGATTATTCCAAGTGCTTGTGATTGATGGTAATTCATGGCAAGGTTCTGTGATGACAAATTGGCATGGGAATAAAGGAATCTTTTCTTGGAAAATGATATTAGGGTTGATTTCCTTGACTATGCCTCATTCATAAATGATTTAATTAAGGAAAGGTTCTTTGCACGGGTGGATCACACCACCAAGATCGCACCACAGATCCAACCCAAGAAGGGCATTGCTCGATTCATGGGCCGAAGGTCGAGTGGTGAAAAGGCAAACCACGGGAATAATGTTTCACTCCTAGGTACCTTGCAGATTACTTGAAATCACATGGCACCCCTTGCCAAGTCCGAAATGAAGTTGAGAGACCTTCGTGGCCCCAACGTCTATAGCGTTGGAAGATCCTATTCTAGATAAAGGATGGAAATTGTGGTGCCATGTGATTTGGACTGGTTACTTCTGTAGGGGCAGAAGGGACATATAATCTCTCCTATATGGGAATGAGACAAAGACTAACTTGAAGATAAGCTAAGGAACTTGTTTGTCAAAACGACTGCTTGCTATGTTTTCGTGTCAATGCTATAAGTTACGCGAACGAACCGTGTTTCCTAAAAGACTTAATTAAGGAAGTTGATTTTAAATGTCACATATAAATGTGATAGGACCTAATTAAATAACTAAAGAATTCCTATTGAGGGAAGCGGGTGTGGGAGAAACCCTCGACAAGTCTGTCCTAATGGCAAGGTGGTCCCAGAAAACTGGGAGGTTTCTCACAAGGTTTTACCAGCGACCCTTAGAAATTGTTAGGATAGAACCCCAATTCATGCCATTTTAGGGGACAGGAATGGGACTATGCCCTACGGGTAGAGAGGTTGAGCAACACATCCCTCTCGTTTCTCATTCTCTTTGAACCAAGTGCAGCATGGGTCTACTTCGGCTTGGGTATATTTGTGTAAAGTAGGATGTCTAGGACTCGATGCTAGAATGCCGTCAGGAGACCTTGACCACTAGGGATCAGATCGATCCCAGTGGGTTCGTTGGCCACAAACATTTTGACTCGAGAAACCCTAGGCGACAAAGCCCGTAACATTTCATGGGAGTGTTGGGCAATGTTGCTTAGATTCTCTCAATGGACCGCTAAAAACGTGCCTAGACAACAGATAGGTGGACACGTTACAATCAATTCCAATTCTTTATAGGTTATCAAGGTGATGATGTTAACATTGGATCTAGTCTTGAGTAGAAAAAATAGGGATTACCAGAATTGTCAGATCAAACAATGGGCTTGGTGGTACTAGCTGCTACTAGATTCTTCGAATTGTGATCTTCAGAGTATTTATAGTCATAATTGATACTTGAGGATCTCATAACACTAGTCAATTTGGATAGATAATCTTCAATAGGTTGTCTTTAAAACTTGGTACAAGATTTAAAAGATCACCTAATGGAACAATGCTATTGATCCCCCATCCAGTTGGTTCTTTGGATGAGTTCAAAAGGGTCAAAAATCCTAGCCTGTTTGCTTCCATTTCTATAGGATCAGAATTGGAATTTTGTCTCCTATTTCCCCCGTGATTAGCTTTTGATGTCTTAGCATGTTTATGTCCAAGGTTATCTTCTAGATTATTTTCCTACTCCTTATGAGGATGAAATTTTGGAGTATGACTCTTTTTTTTAACCAAGATAAATCTCTAGATGCTTACCTTTGCCCATTCTAGGATGAACATCTAGATACTTAACACCACTTGGTTGCAGATCCTCCTTTTACAACTTGCTTGTTTTAGGCTTGCCCATTTTCCTATTGTGACTTTCACTTTACAGTTTTTGGGCTGATAGCCATTCTCTAGTTTTGTTGATTACATCCTGAACTTGAGTGCAAATTTATCTTTACACCTAGTTGTATTCTTTGAATTGGTAGGGTTTGTGCATCTGGCTAGCATTGTAATGTGGCTTTCATGCATTCCTTTGGGGCTTTATCATTGTTACCATCATTTTTCTATGGAGAATTCTTTCTCCCGCCCGAACTTCTTGAACATCTTCTAGGTTGAACATTTGGTCCAAAACTTGGTGGCATATATTTCATCATAGCCAATTTGCCTATTGTCCATTCTGCCACTTGGTGGTGGACTCTCTCGATATGTGCATCTAGCTACCAGTTATACTACTAAGAGTGCATTGTAATGTGGCTTCCATGCATTCCTTTTGGGGCCTTATCATTGTTACCATCATTTTTCTATGGAGAATTATTCCTTCCACCCGAACTTCTTGAACATCTTCTAGGTTGAACATTTGGACCAAAACTTGGTGGCATATATTTCATCATAGCCAATTTGCCTATTGTCCATTTTGCCACTTGGTGGTGGACTCTATCCTATTTTCCCCACAAAGGACCTATGGGTTTTAATGTTTCTTCCTTGTAAAATTTTTCAAACTGGGTTACTATGTTGACAGCTGGCTCCAATAGCTCCTTGGTTTCCATTATGTTGGCTTGTAGCATGGCTATCATGCCCTTGCCATTTTTAGGAATCATATAGTCAAGGTTTGGGACACTCTAATCTTTAGTGACCTTCATATATATAAAAGAAAAAACGTTTAGGAAATGGTTGGAAATTTCCTTGGCGTCTCTCTTCCCTACTACACATGCCACAGGCACTAGGGTTACTGATACTCTTGATTTGTGTAAGCTATTGTGGGTGTTTGAGCTTCATTGGCTAGAATGGTGTTCCATTGATGAGACCAAATGGGGATATTCTAGTACCTTACCATCCTCTTGAGCAAGCCATTTGATATCAGTCATTGTATCAATAGTAGTCTATGTAATGCATGGCCATATTACAAATACTACACCACTACTAATTTTGGCCACATTCAGATTGTACATGGCTTGAATTATTGCATTGTGTTCACTCCAAATTCTTGGCCTCATTTTTTCAAGTGCTCTCATAGGGTTTCTTGCCCTTTTCCTTTCTCTTGGACTTTCTGGGTTTTTTCTCCTCCTCGTCCTTGGAGTTAGTTTCCTCACTACTAGTTTCCACCTCCAAATCTAAATGAAATTCTGAATCACTAGCGATATCATTCTAGTTCTTTTGGACCGACTTTATGGATTTATTTTGTTCTCTAAACGTTTCTTTCAACAAAAATTACTCTAATATAAGGGATTTCCTATAAAAGGAATCTATGTTATTGTTATAGGACAACTCATCAGAAGTAGATGCTTTTTGGATTAGCTTATTGAAGCCTTGAATGTATAGGGTGTTTAATATTTCATCCCCTAGTTAGGAGTTTGGGTCAATTCTACTTGTTAGGATTGTGAACTTGGCCATGTAAGCTTGGACTAATTTATCTCCTTGCTTAAGGCTATTGAGCCATTCAAGCTTCTATAAATTTGTTTGATCAGGTTGAAATCTATTTTAAAATGCGGTCAGCATGGTATTCCAAGTGGTCCATCCATGCTTTACCCCTAACTAGGTTGCAACCTTTTGCCGCATTGAAGATTTGAAGACAGAACTTTTGTGAGGCTCATTGACCTAACAAGGAAGTTGACGGTGTAAGCAATATCAAACTTGCAGATGAAAGCATCTAGATTCTTATGAGAAGATCCACAGAACTTTGGAATGGGATGTTATTTTGGTGGGACACTCTATTAAGAACCAAAAATCAAGGAGGGAGTATAGGTAGAATAACAACCAGATGAGCACAAGCAAATAAATGACCCACTAAGTAGAAGGAGTGATTAGTGGGAGTGTGGATTCCCTTCCATTCTGAGGAGTGAAGTGCAAATGACACTTTTCCAGCACGAGTGAGGGGACTATAGTGCACATGATTCATCATCATTGAGGATAGAAGGAGTTTCAAGAGATGGTGCCTTTTTGCGTTGTTCCTGGCCATCGGGCTAGCCATTGCATTAGTTGGACCTTAAGAGCATGTATGCATTTAGCTTAGTGCTGAGAGGAATGATGATTGTGGTTGCCATGTGTAATCAAGTCTATTAAGCATCATCGCTATACGGTAGAGTACAATCATACTTAGAATTGACATAGGTGCACACTAATATCTTATTCTATAGTTAGCATTTGAAGTACTGAAACCAACATCGCTAAAATAATGGAGAAAAAGTTGAAGTATGCAAACAAAACTCCCAAGTGTATATTGATATATAAAACCGATATAAAAATCTTGATAGAAAAAAAAAGGGAGTAACTAGATACATAAGGACAATCATTGAAGGAAAAACATCATCTGATAGATTCTTAGGCAAATAGTAATACAAAAGGAGATGGCAGTACTACTGCCAATACACATATCTCAAGAGACACAAAATGGAAAAAACTCTACTACTGTCATAGCACTCAAGATGCCACTTAAAGAATTGGCTAAAAGATCCAATAGACACACAAAAAATACACAAATGAACCCAAATATGCATGAATAGTCAGACCCCTTGCTTGTTTGGGCATCTCCCTTATATAGCAAGCTGCTATCTACAATATTCTCTTTGCCCATGTGCCATGCCAATGGTCATAACTGCTACTACGCCCATCTGCTCATCATTAATGTGTTGATGGTCACCTTGCTTTAAATGTCACTAATTGCCACCATCCTTAACATTCATGAAGAAAAAAAGGCTACATTTTTTTAGTCTTTTGGATAAGATTTTCAAATTTCATCACCTTTGATAGTTGAAACAAATTTGAGACGAGCAAAGGAAGCCATAGGAGGCACTATATGTAGAGTCTAAAGGGGTTTTCCTTGTTTTTGTGTAGTTTATTCAAGTGAAAATGTATTTCAAGATCAACATGGACAATTTCTTACCAAAAGGTCATACAAACAAAGGAGGTACTACAAATTAGCTAGGGTAAAGGAAAAAGGAGGTTGCCAAATAGATCCATGGAGACATAGTCTACAACATGAAAGCTACCATGATAATTTAAAATACCAAATAAGAAAACTATGTGACCATCATTAAAAATTTAGTTCCATGCATCATCACTCATATTGCATTGTCCATAAGCTTTCTCTTGCTTGCAGGCTAATGCTAATACCTTCTACGAAAAGCTATCTAGCTCACTTGCTAAAGGTCCTCCCTCCTCACAATTCCTTCATCTTTCTCATCTTCTATCCAATATACAATGGAAAATCAATTGATTATTAACATGATTCCATTTTACATTCTTCTTTTGCTATTGATTGCTTCTATATTAGTAGCCCCTTCATTAGCAATGTTTCAAACTCTCAAGGATATATGTGACTAGTTAGTTGTACCTTTGATGGGAAGGGGAGGTGGAGCTTTCTTCAACCTCTACCTATACCAAATTAACAACATAAAGTTGCAAAGGTGGAATTGCTTGATAAAAATGAGGGCATATGAACATAGATAGTTGTACACCTTTTCCCAACCATATATGTTCTCTTTTCAAATACCAATAACAAACAATACAACCTAGACCTTTTTTGCACTAGACGATTTCATTAAGGAGAAATAGTTGGTCTTAAAAAAATTGTTTTAGCATTCCATTTGGTTTTTGTTGAGAAATATGTAATCACACTCCTATGATAGTCTCTTTTTATAGAGTAATAAGGCAAGGAGCATGCAATAGTCTAGAAGAGTTGCCTTGTATCCCATGGGCATATTGAGGGAAAGGGTACCATTCTATAACTATAAAATAGTGTACTTGACAATCATTTGAATGAAATTATATTGTACTTGTTGCTTTCATTCTATGTCTATGTCTACTCAAGATTGTGTTTATGAGTCCATGTTAATTGATCTTGGAACCTAATTCACTTAAGAGTCTTTTCTAGTCTTAGTTATCATACCCTAATTCACTTAAGAGTCTTTTCTAGTCTTAGTTATCATACTTCTTGTCTATGATTTTTGACCTCCATAGCTAACCTTGATCAAGATCCATGTTTCTTAACATGGTATCAAATCCATGGTGATATTGGTTTATCTTTGCACACTACTCCTATAGCTCAGCTCTAGAAGAACTTTTCATCTCATATTCACTCTACTCTTCTTGACCTATATAGCTAGCAAAACCTTGCTTACTTGGAGTAGCTAGATCTCTTCATACAAAGCATATCTCATCACAATTTCTTCTGGGGATTTTTTCCCTACATTAGGGTCCTTAGGCCAATACAATAGACATCAACATTGCTGCTTCACAAACCTAAGATTATAGAAATAGATGCTCGTTGTCCAAACCTTTTCCTTTTTTGATCATACATCTCTAGCTCCTAACATAAAGTGTGATGCAGACCAAGAGCTTAGGGTTTTTTAATCTTTATCCTAGGCTATCTCTTGATAAATCTTAGCTCAAATGGTCACTTATTCAAGCTACAAGTAGAAAAAAATTGGTCACTTGTTTACTAAACCCTGATTCCACCATAGCCATTTTCACCTAAAGTGCAAATATATGTTCTTTCTGTCACTTCCCTTGGCTCAACCTTGCTAATGTCACTGTAGTCTAGTGCTAATTGAGGTTTTAGCAATATTTTCACATTATATCAACAAGGAGGGGAGGATTCAATATCAATTATCAAAGCATAGTGTATTTTGACACTACTTTCACTTATGTCCCTTGACACAATTGGTTTCAACTCTTGTGCTGATCTGTTTTCAAAGATTTGTTGCTACTCAAACCTCCAAAATGGGCAAGGATTCACCCTCTTTTTGCTTCAAAGGAGCGGGTTTCTACACATGGCAAACAAGGATAAAATTGATCCCTATGAAGAAAGGTCTATGGCCAATAACCAATAGCCAAGAGAAGAAGCCCATGGATGATGCTCTTGCAACAATATGGAAAAAGAGTGATGACAAAGCCCAAAACATCACCCCTTAGAGACGAAGCTCAAAGGTAAAGAAGAAGCAAGCACTTCAAAAGAAGAATAGGTGCTCTATGTTAACAATAAGTACAAAGGGAAGAAAAACATTGTTTGTGACTTTTGTAAAAGAACTAGGCACATTGAAAATTTTTGTCATGTTAGGAAGATATCAAAAAGGCCCACCTTGCAATTGTCAAAGGAGGATGAGAAGAAGAAGAAGAAGAAGAAGACACTTAAGAGCAGAAGGACAAGCCTCATCAATCCTTCTTTCCCCATTATTCAACTCAACTTTTTTAAGCCTTCTATGTACTTGCATTAATGCTCCAATCATAAGCCTTGTACTCATCATGTAACATTTTGCACTACAGCCTCTACACACTTAGTGAGGCCTTGTGATAACATCTACCTTTATATGGTTGGTTTTTCCATGTCTATACTTAGCAAGGTTCTACTCATGATAGCCTTTGTATACTCAATGCTTTCACGGTTGTGATTGAGGAGGGGTATTGAGAAATATGTAATTACACTCCTATGATAGCCTCTTTGTATGGAGAAGTAAGGCAAGGAACATGCAATAGTCTAGAAGAGTTTCCTTGTATCCCATAGGCACAATGAGAGAAAAGTGGTACCATCCTGCAACTATAAAATAGTGTACTTGACAATCATTTGAATGAAATGCTATTGTAATTTGTACTTTCAGTCTATGTATTTTTCTATTCAAGATTGTGTTTACGAGTCCAAATAAATTAATCTTGGAGCCTAATTCACTTGAGTAAAATTCTTGTCTAGTCTTAGTTATCATGCTTCTTGTCTATGATTTCTGACCTCCATAGCTAATCTTGCTCAAGATCCATGTTTCTTAATAGATTTTCTATGTCCCTCAACTTCTAATAATACTCAATTTAAATTTACTCTAGCTATATTTTGATTGTGAATAATGGACAAGTAGGAGTTATTATTCTCAATGATTTCTCACCTCTCATGGATTAAGCTCATCCATTCCAACCATGTTGATTTGCTCCTTCCCTGCATCAAAATGTGTATCTTTGAACATGTTGTTACCTCACCTATATCTTGTCTATGTCTTCCACATTTCAATACAAATGAATAATCATTGCTAGCCATTCTTGAAGTCATGACATCAATCGTATAGGATAAGTGAAGGTGGCATACTCACTATATTAACAAATGCATCAATTGTGGCAAAAAAAACCCTTTAGGTCAACATTATACATTGAAAACATAATATATATGCCCTCTACATTTAGCAAGTAATTATAGTTGAAAGCATGAGCAATGGGGGACAAATCAAATAACTTTTTGACCTCAATACTTTACTAGAGGGAAATGAGACAAGGCATACATTTAAAATAAGGCAAGACAAAAATTTGCCTTGAGTTACTAGTTGGAGATAAATAGCACGAGGAACATATGTTCTAAAAAGTCCATCTTAGGTCCTCCAATCCTCACTAAATATTTCAGTATGAGGAATGCACTTAACATTTCAAAAGCTCAGAGCTTAACACTTACAAGTGTTGTTGTAACGAAACTCTTCCTTGATGTACACAAATCAAAATTGCGTACCTCATTTTAGTTGAGGCCCATTTCTTGCTACTAAAGCTGTGAGGTGTCTCTACTAGGCTCATTCCAAGGTGCACTTTTTTGGAGTCCATCAGTAACTTTTCCAAATGATGCTACCCGAAGCTCCCTTTAAACATCACAGGGTTTGTCACTTAGACCCCACTGAGTCTACATCTCCACCTAAACCCACTGGGATCAACTTGAATTTCTGGGTTCCTAAAATCAAACAGGTCTCCTAATAGCCACCTAGCATCAGTAATTTTGAGTTTCCACTTCTACAGGATTACCCGATTTGAAGTAGACTTGCCATTGCACTTGGTTCAAAGAGAATGGGAGACGAAGAGGAGTGCGGTATGCCTATCCTCTTGCCCAATGCAAGTCGGTTCTATCTAACAACTAGTTGGTCAATTTATCATCTTCCTATTTCTATCATTGATTTAGAAAAGCTCATAGTGGCTAATCGGGACCAGCCTTTGGACCCGTCGAGGGTTACATCCACCCCTATTATTTTATGTGACGATATGAAAATAATAGCCTATTTTTGAAACGTGAATAACATAGTTTGGCACGACGACAATGGAAATTTTGTCTTTGCTTGTGCACTTGCGTTCGCTACACCCGACATTCCATTGGTAGTGGCAACTCCGACAACCTCAGGCACTCCCGTATCTCTGACAATACCTATTCTTTGACTGATTGTAGTGGTTCTCATGGTCTTTCCACCTCGTCACTTTGGAGCCATCGTTTGCAAGTGGATTTGTGGGATAAAGGAGGAATGAATTTGGGATGGGAGAGCGTAAGAGAAGATGGCTTAGTCGAAGACCGAGACAGGGGGTTGAGCTAAATCTCTCCCTTGTAGCCTCTCGGGGTAACTCTTCTTCTTCTTCTTCTCTCTCTCTCTCTCTCTCTCTCTCTCTCTCTCTCTCTCTCTCTAGCTCCATCTTGCAGCCTCTTGGAGGGATATCCTTCTACCTCTATCTTGCAGCCTCTCGGGGTCTCCTCGTGCCTCACTAAACTGCTCCCCGTACCTCTTATTTATAGCTAAATTAGAGAAGAAGGGATATGGCTAAGAACAAGAGCTCTTTATGAAGGGGATCTTGGCAAAATCAGCAATTTGAAGCTTCCAAGATGCAATATGATGCTCAAATCACAAATCTGATGGTTTCATTGGCTTTGAAAGTGGGGTGAAACTTCAAAACACCTGCTTAGAAATCTTTCAGATCACTCCTTCTTCTTCTCCCTATTCGGAGTGCTATTTGCTACCTATAAATTACGATCGCGATGCGCGATTTTGCCAATCCTTATTTTTGCATTAAATCTCCAAAATTGGCTGAAAAAGTCACTTTCTTTCTTTACATGACACCCTCTTCTAGAAGTTTCCATAGCTTTTTAGGATATTTACAATAAATAATATCTAAAATATTAAAAATTTGCTAGTTTTGTTCAAAAATCTAATATTTTTGGACCATCCATACTATAGACATTGATAATAATGACTAATATGGCTCATAACTCTCATTCACATGGTAACTTTGGTGACGGGTGGCTACAGTCCTTGTTAATTTGAAAAAATGTCGAGTTATGATCCTCTTTTTTTTTCCCTTGAGATCTTCTCTATTTAATGATTTTAGAGTTCTCTAAGTCCATTTTGCGAGAGGTCAATAATATTTTAAATGAAATTCAGGATATCACATCCTCTTCCCCTTAGAGGAATCGAGATGTCCTAATCTCGAATGAAACTGGGGATATTGGTTACATAGTGACTCATGGTTGATCCAAGTGGCATTCTCTTCAGGGTAGTCTTTCCACCATTGGATGAGATATTCTCTAAGGGTTCTACTCCTCAATTTTCTCTCCCTTAGGTCAATTACTCTATCCGGTTGTAGCTCAAGGACTCCTTGATTAGGCATTAAAACTTGTTGATCATCAGGGATATGGATAGGGTTAGCTCCGTATGCTTTCAATAAGCTAACATGAAATATATTGTGGATTTTTATATTCTCAAGGAGTTGTATCTTGTAAGCACTTGGTCCTAAGCACTTGAGAATTGTATAGGGTTCACAATATCTTGGACTTAGCTTCTTAAATTCTCCTAAAGACAAAGAACTCTTCTTTGGATGGATACGGATGAAGACCATGTCTCCTTCTTTGAAGATTCATTCTTTTTAGATCAGCATACACCTTTTGTTGGTCCTTGGCAGCTTGAATATATTGTTTGATAACCTTGATTTGATCATCCATTCTTCTAACATTTTTCTCGAAGCTTCTACCCTTAGAGTAGGATCAGAAAAATTAAGTGGCATACAACAATCTTGACCATTTAGTGCCTGAAATGGAGTAATTTGAATACTTTGATGATAGGAGGCATTATAAGCAAATTCCATTAAGGGTAGATACTGAATCCATCTTTTAGGTTCCTTGTTGCCATATGTGTGTAGAATATTCTCAATTACTTGATTATCTCGTTCTGCTTGCCCATCAAATTGTGGATGATAAGCAGTGCTGAAACAAAGTTGGGTCCCAATGGCTTCAAATAAACTCTTCTAGAAATGTGATGTGAAAAGAGAATCACGATCATTGATGATCCTTTTTGGTAACCCATCTAACCTAAAAATATCTTTTACAAAAATTATTGCAATATCTAAAGCTTTGTAATTGGTTTTTGTTGGAATAAGATGAGCAGCCTTTGTTAACATGCCTATTATTAACATTATTGAGTTATATCCTCCTTGCACATAAGGTAATCCAACTATAAAGTCCATGCTAGTAAACTCCCATTTCATCTAGGGAATGTCAAGTGGTTGGAGTTTTCCTAGTAACTTGACACATTTAAATTTTACCCTTTGGCAATTTAGACATTTAGTGACATACTTAAGTACATCACCCTTGAGTCTTTCCTAGTAATAATAGCTTTTTTTAATAGCATTAAGAGTTTTTTCATACTTTGAGTGTCTTGAAAAAGGAGAGTCATGTGCTTCCCAAAGTATCCTTCTCTTGAGAGTCTGACTTGAAGGAAATGCATAGTCTCATTCTAAAATAAACAAGTCCTTTGTCTTTATCTATAGATAATTCTTAATACTTAGTATTGAACTTGGGATCTTTTTCTTTATTCTGAACTTCCCAAAACAATTGTTGATAGTTTGGGTCCTTATTTGCTTCATCCTTAGTCAACTCGACGATAGGATTAGCATACCATTGTAGCCATAATTTTTTCCCTAGATGGTTCTTCAGCTTGATAAGAGCATTAAGGAAGTCTTTATGACTAAGGGCATTTGCTACTACATTTTCTTTACCAGGTTTGAACTTAATTTCAAAGTCATACTCTTGCAAAATTTAATCCACCGTCGTTGCCTCATATTAAGATCAAATTGAGTAGAAATCCACTTAAGACTTTTATGATCTGTGACTAAGAAAAACTTATTTCCAAGCAAGTAATGTCTCCATAATTTGAGAGCATGAATCATAGCTAACAACTCCAGGTCTTGTGAGTAGCATATCTCTTTTGATGGGCTTTCAACTTTCTCAAAGAGTAAGCTACATGATGTCCTTCCTGCAATTAGTACGCATCCCAATGTAAGAGAGTCGGCATATGTGACAACTTGGAATTTCTTGCCTAAGTCAGATAGCCTTAAGATAGGAGAAATTATCAAATTATGCTTTAGTTTCTCAAAGCTAGATTGTTCAATTGGCGTCCAGATAATGGCAACTTGCTTTTTGAGTAGGTTTGTAAGAGGTGCTGCAATTTGGGCATAGTTTCTAATGAATGTCCTATGCCATCCTATGAGACCTAGAAAACTTCTCACTTCCTTGATAGTGGTTGAGGGTGGCCAATCTTGAACATCTTTGACCTTGGCAGGATCTACTGATATACCTTTAGCAGCATACACTATGAATCCCAAGTATTCAATCTTCCATTTGAAGAAGGCACACTTCTTCTTCTTGGCATACAACTTGTGTGTTCTCATTGTCTCTAGGACAATGAGAAGATGTGGTTCATGATCTTCTTCCTACTTAGAGTAAGTAGGATACCATCAAAGAATACAAGAACAAAATCATCGAGATGAGGCCTCAAAATGTCTTGCATTAACGTGTTGAAGGTAGCTGGGGAATTTGTCAACTCAAATGACATCACAATGATTTCGAAATGATTGTATCTTGTGTTGAAGGTAGTTTTAGGAATATCTTCATCCTTGATTTTGATATGATAATATCCTGACCGAAGATCAATCTTAGAAAAGGTCCTTTCTCCTTGTAGACGATCAAGAAGCTTGTCTATCCTTAGGATTGGGTACTTATTCTTCACTAGTCGTCAATACAAAGACAAAAAGTTCCATATTTTTTTCTTTTGGAATAATACTAGGGCCCCCCAAGGTGGACTACTTGGTCGAATATACCCTTTTTCTAGTATTTTTTTGAGTTTCTCTTTTAGTTCGATGGCTTTAGAAATAGATATTTTGTAAGGTCTCTTTGCCAGGAGCGGCTCCTAGAACAAGTTTGATCTCATGATCAACTTCTCTTTTCGGAGGTAACTCAGTTAGCTCTTCAAGAAATACGTTGGTGTATTCTTTTAACCAGGATGATTCTTCTTCTATTTGACCATCTTGATTTACCTTGTTAAGCTTGATCAAATAAACAGGTAATCCTTTCTTCAAGCCTTTCACAATTCGAGAATCTTTTGCTAATTGAACTTTAGGTTTCTTTGTTTCACCTTATGTAGTTGCTATTTCACCATTCAAATCTTGAAATGTGACTTGATCTTTTCCACAATGGATATGAGCATAATTGGGAATTAGCCAATCTATTCCCAGTAAACATTCATAAGCTCCTAAGTTTATTACTCTGAACCTTATACTTTAAAGGTTTTCTCCTAGGTTAAAACTCTACCTTGGCAAATTGTTGTGTAGAAAGTACTTTCCTTTCCATTTGCTAATTCGACAAGTAGTTTTGATGCATTTACTGTATCTATTTCTAATTCTTAGCACACTTGGGTGAAATAAATGAGTGTGTACTTCCATAGTCAATCAAAACTTTAAATGATTTACCTCGATGGCTAATAGGTATTTGTATTATCAAATATTGACAATTTGGACCCTTCTTGTGGAATGTAGCATGACATTAGGAAAAAAATGAACTCATAAATGGGCTATTAAAAATAATATAGTTTAATATGCGAGTCTTTTGGATTGTCCAATAGGAAGGCTAAATGTTGACATCCATGGAGGGCGAATATTCTCTCTCCAAATCTTGGGTTTTTAATTTAAAAAAGGGATAGTGGGGGATTTTTAAAAAGGGAGAATGAATAATACACAAAATTTGAGTTTCTCTCACCTCATATTTCTCCCCTTTTTTTGGAGAATTTTCAATTTTGGTTTTTTTCCTCTCATGAAATCACTTTGACCCAAAAGTTGAGCAATAGACCACTTTTCCTCTCTTCTCTATACTGGTGAATTTTTGTCTCCATTGAAGCTCCCTGATGAGAGTAATTAGGGTTTTGAGCATTCTGCTTACCTCTACACTTTCTTCTCCATGTAGCTCCAAATTTTGGGCAAAATGCAGGCGCCCATCTCTCTTTGCATTTTCTCTTATTTGTTATTTTTTCAATAGGGTTTGATGTCGTTTCTTACTATTATTGTTATTTTATTGCAGAGGTTGTTTTGGGCCAAGAGGCACGAGTGCTCATCTCTCTCTCTCTCTTTCTCTCTCTCTCTCTCTCCTTTCTTTTTTTCCTCTCTCTATGTATTGTTTCTATTTTATGTTGTATTTTTAATAGAATTTGATGTTGGTTCTAGTTGTTGTTTTCTTGCAGAGTTTATTATGAGCAAGAGACAAAGGTGTTAATCTCTCTCTTAGTTTAGTTTTTTTTTAAATGCTACCTTTTCAATACAACATGATGTTAGTTCTAACCCTTGTTGTTTTTTTACAGATATCATTTTGGGTGACATTACATAAGTGCTCATATCTCTCCCTCTTTCTTTCTCTCTCTATGTTTCCTCTTTTCTACTATTTTTTAGTATGCATTCATGTAAATACTAACTCTTGCTATTATCTTTTGTAGAGATCAATTTGGGAAAGATTAGATAGGTGGTCATTTCTTTCTCTCTCCTGCATACTCACACACACTCTGTTTCTTCCTCTCTACATTTTCCCTTTTCTACTATCTTTATAATAGGGTTTGATGCTAGTTTGTAACTCAAGGATCAATTGTTGTTACAACACTTAACACAAGGTAGAATAGAGACTCTGTAGCTCAATTTACGGGTAAATTTGCCATAGTTTGTGGTGCCAAAATTTATTCATTTAATTAGTGATTTTTATGTTTGATGGGATTGATTTTTTCTTTTGTCCATCATTTGCAATGGGTTTTGATCATAACAATGACTCAATCCTATCTTCATCAATAGATCAGCTTATAGGTAAATTGACCCTATTTTGTGTTTCTTCTATTCATGCAGTTATCTAGATATTTTTTGTTAAAAGTGATTTATGCAAGTATTTTTGTTAAAAGGGATTCATGTAGATTATTTTTTGTACATGCAGGTATTGTAGAAGGTTTAGGCAAAGCACATAATTCTCGATCGACTATTTTGATGTGGTGAGTGATTCCTTTGTGCTTGATGATATGGATATGCTAAGAGTCGATGGTTCGAAAATCCTATGTTTTATTGGTCTTGCATGTCCATTCTCCATGCCAATTGGCAATGATCCATGAAACTCTTGTATCATATCATCCATATAATGCACAATGTGTTGAGTCATAGAATATCTCATGTGTCAATCCAATGTGCCTATTATGATTTGCATGCCATGTGGCTACTATCCTTGTAACAACTACTCTATAATACCCACTTAAGGAGTGAATAAACAAATATAGGCCTAACCAATGAGAGAGTTGGGATTCCAGATTCATGTAAAATGAATCTTCTAGCCATATCTTGGCCCAAATCTTCCCTTAGCAATAAAATAAGGGGAAATGTAGGGACTACAATGTTGTCACTTCCTAGAAGTTTGTGCCTCGAATTTTCATTTTCTTATTTTTTATGTTTAACTTTCTTTTCTCCCCTTTTTAGTTTCCCCCTCTTTCTTAGGCAGAACTCAATTTTGCCATATCTCTTTCCCCGCTTCTTCTTTCCTGACGAAATTTACAGCCTCACTATTGCTTGCCCTATCTGTAACCCTGTAAAATTTCATTTGCTCTGCACAAGCACAGAGAGAGTTTCACATGTTTTATGAGAGCAGAGCTTGTTTTACCAAAGCCCTAAGATTCTCTTCACAAAACTTGATAGGTATATTTTTCTCTTCCATGGATGTTCTATGGTAAAGCTTTATCTCGTTTGGAGAAAACCTGTGCAAGTTATGTGCATTCTCTGACATGTAATTTCTTTTGTTTTGGTACTATAGGAGTCTCTTACAGTTAAGAACAGTGATATTTTGAACACTCAACTTCTTCAACATCTTAGGGTTTCTCTGTAAACAAAGTTACAGGTATATTGTCTTGTTTTTTTGTTGCTCCACTATTAAATTTTATCTCGTTTGGACAAAATGTATACAAGTTATATGCATACTGAGCTTTCCTTTGTTTTTGTACTCCAAGAATCTCCGAGGGTGAAGAACAATGATTTTTTAAGAACTCAACTTCTACAACATCTTTGGGATTTTTTGCAGAGAAAGCCACAGGTATATTGCCATTTTTTATTGAGTGGTTTTGGTTTGACACGTTCGGTTGGGAAAGACTGCTGGACGAGGTTCGTTGCGGAGAGAGTGTTTTGGGTGACTTGTAGCAATTACTCTCTTTCTCTCTCTTCTTCTTCTTTTTCTCCTCTCCTCCTTCTTTCTTTCTCCCTCTCTTCTTCTTCTACTCTCCTACTCTCCTATTCTTCTTCTTCTTTCTTACTCTCCTACTCTCTCTCCCTCTCCTTCTCTTCTTCTCCTTTCCTTTACTCTCTCTCTCTCTTTTCTCTTCTTTTCCTTCTCTCTTATTTCTCTACTCTCTCTCTCTCCTTCTCTTCTTTTCCTTCTCTCTTATTTCTCTACTCTCTCTCCTTCTCTTCTTCTTCTCTTCTTCTACAACTCTCCCCTTATTCTCTTCTCTTTCTCACTCCTTTTTTCTATCTCCTCACTCCTTCTCTCCCACTACTTCCCTTTTCTCTACCACTCCTTCTTCTTCACTCCTTCTCCTTCTCTTCTCCCTCTTCCTCCTCTTCTCTCTCTTCCTTCTTTCTCTTCTCTCCTTATCCTTCTCTCCCTCTCTTCCTCCTCTTCTCTCTCTCTTCCTCCTCTTCTCTCTCTTCCTTCTTTCTCTTCTCTCCTTCTCCTTCTCTCCTTCTCTCCCTCTCTTCCTCCCCTTCTCTCTCTCCCTCCTTTCTTTTTCCCCCACTACTTCCCTTTTTTTCTACCACTCCTTCTCCTCTCCTTCTCCTCCTTCTCTCTCCCACTTCCCTTCTCTCTCCCACTCCTTCTCACCTCCTCCTTCTCTCTCTCTCCCTCCTTCTTTCTCTTCCCTCACCCTCTCCTTCTTAGCCTCTCCTTCTTTATTTTCTCCCCACGGCACGAAGCAACCAGGGGGGAAAAGGCGGCTTGTTTGGGGGCCCAAGGAGGGTCCCGCAGCGTTTTGTAATTGGGGGGGTGAAGGATGCTCTGATGGAGGCCCCCAGGGAGCCCACTGCTGTCGCAATGCTGGGGGAGGGGGTACTGCTGTACTGAGGCGAAGGAGGCCAAGGATCAATTGTTGGAGTTGGAGGGGGGGAAGCCCAAGGCGTGATCACCAGGACGGAGGAGGGGGATCTCTCCGACGGGGAGGAGGGGGCACAGCCTTTATAAGGGGGGGCGCAGTGGTATACCGCCACCTGGGCAGCATGCACCCCCCTTTCCTACTTCACTCCCTCTCTCTATCTCCCCAACGTATTGTCAGGGGGAAGGGAGAGGGAAAAAAATTTTGAAAAAAAAGAAAAGAAAAGGGGGGGGGGTTCCTATGGGCACCGGGGCATTACATCCTCTCCCCCTTTGAGAAATCGAGATGTCCTCATCTCGAATGCACTTAGGGTTCATTGATAACCAGTTATTATTGAGTTCTAAAATTTGTGGGTTAGGTCCCATCACGCTTTCGCTGCGCAACTCTGATTACTAAAATTCTCATCTTAAAATAACAACTTGCCACAACTCATGAGATTCAATAGGTTTTATTCCAAGTACAAGACTTATTACCTCAAGTATATTTTCCTAGGATATCTAGTCATCCTGAAATGTTACAACATGCTCTAGGCCTTCATCATCATGTGATTCATAATATGAGCCAAAAATAGAGTTTAGACGGCTTTGTTTGACCACACGTTCTTGATTCTCAGGGTCCAACTTAGGACAATCTGTTTGGATGTATCCTAGTCCATTGCAGTGAAAACATCGGCGGTTGGGACATCTTTTTTGGATGTGTTCTACCTCTCCGCACTTGTGGCACCTCTTGTCTTGATCTCGTGAGTCATCTTCATCATAGTTGCCTGATTTAAGTTCTTGGACAATTGGATTCACTCGGAGTAATGCATCTTGCAAGTCCGTTGGGCACATTGATTCTAGTCAAG
This sequence comes from Lygodium microphyllum, assembly GCF_053477565.2. Lineage (NCBI taxonomy): Eukaryota > Viridiplantae > Streptophyta > Polypodiopsida > Schizaeales > Lygodiaceae > Lygodium > Lygodium microphyllum. The sequence goes on along the minus strand of NC_141156.1, from coordinate 59,321,065 downwards.
TGTTTATGGGTGGATTTAACCCAGCATAGAACTCTGACACCTGTTGTGTCATATCCATTGGGGGTGCATATTTTAGGAGTGAAACGAACTTTGAATAGTATGCTTCAAGGGATAATCCTAGCTACTTCAAGTCGTAGAACTCATTCATCTTTTGTGTGCGGTAGGTAGGTGCCAGATACCTCCCTCGCATAGCTTCCTTAAGCTTATCCCAAGTGACTGTTCCCTCCGAGATCGCTTGGTCTCTACACCACTGTTTCCACCAAAGTCTCGCTTCGCCTGTAAGCTTAAGTTTGGCGAGCATGGCTTGGTTAGCAGGGGCAATTCCTGCTGACTCAAAATAGTCCTCCATGGACTCAATCGAGATCTCGGTGTCAGCTTGAACACTCCTTCCCTTGCCATCAAACTCGAGTGGCTTAATTTGCTTGAGAAGGAACTTCTTCTCTTGCATGTCAGCATTGGTGGGGGCAGAAGGTGCCTGACAATCAATCCATACCACTTAGGTTTTTTTTAAGGATATGTTTATGATCCGAACATTAATCAATCATGCATCATTGAGAAGTTTTTGCTATGATACCAACTATAACATGCCCGCTCCTCAAATCGCAGGACACGTCTTAGTAGACCATCGAGAGATATATCTAGAAGACGCCGCCCGCCACTCCAAGGAATGACACAGGGTTTGCCAACTAGGGTCTCTCAAGTCTACCCTGCAACGAAACTTATCCGGCTGTTCCCACTAGGATCGACCTGAAGTTCGACTTCCTAATCAACATTATCTAAGGTCATAGACCGAATTTTTCCTAAAATTTCCTGTTAACATCTCCTTTGAGGAAAGCTCTCGTCTAACCGAGACCACCCTTCCGTAGGATAGACCCATTGGTCACATCCACCATGCTTCTCTCGAGGGTTGTTTTAGTTATCTAATTACCTACCACGTTATGCTTGACACATAAAAGCAGCTTTCTTAATTAACCCATTAGTCACAGGTTCCTTTACGTAATTTAGGCCACAGATACGAAGACAAGATAAAACAAGATCAAACACTTCCTTAACTTATCTTCGAATTAATGTGTGTCTCCTGCCCATACAGGAGAATCAAGTGCTCCTTTATGCCTCCGCAGAAAAATCCTTCCATTTTCCAGCAATAAAACTCGAAGGTTTATCCTTCCAATATTTCGCCTTGTAACTAGTATCAAGACCTCGAGATCCCATCTCGAATCACGTAGAACACTTGTCTAGGGCCCGAAGGCATTGAGATTTACGGCTAGAGCCCCCACTGGCACCTAAGCATCCTCCTACGCCAAGTGATTTCCATGAAGAGACCTCTCGCGGCGAGTTCGGTCCACATTCCTGGCGCGGATGCATAACCCCCTTAGTTAGGGTTTGGCGGCCCGCGGGGGGTAGCTAGCGCCATCCTTCCTTATTTATTCCTTTAGGAAATGAACCATAGATGAAGCAACCAGCATAGTAACAATTGCTAGGGAAAACATCCCTTTCGTTTCAATGGCAACAATCAGTCATCTCAGAACCGGCCATGAAATCATCAAATACTCCCCACTTGGGTTAAAACCACATTAACAAACAGTTGAATGCACAACCTGTTGCTTCAAGGCCTCGCAATCCCATTGCATGCACAATCAAAATTTTAACTGGATGTATCAAAACACTTTCTTTAGGGATTTACAACCTTTTCAAACCGCCAAGCATAACTTGGGTCAACAATCCATTTAGGGTTAGGTCACTTATCCATTTGTGATAATCCACAGCAAGATCGATGAAACAATTTGCAAGCAATTTGTACTTATACCTAATGCCCCGGATCACATGTGATTTGCATCTATGAAAGTCTAGGGTTTTTTCTAACGATGCAAGTGTATCTCATGAACAGAAATTAACATTTAATGTGTTCCTTTTGACCATGATTACGAAACGTGAATTCTAAATGACTATTCATGCACTGAACTGGTTAAAAAGCTATCATTTTATGTGAAGTAAGATGATAACACTATCATTTTATGTGAGTAAAAGCTATCATTTCATGTGAGATAAGGCGATAACCTTATCATTTTATGTGAATTCCAAACTCTTCCGTTCGCACATGCAACTTAGCTCTTAGAGTAATCAAAACCCTAGGACTCGTTCTTGTTCCATGCACAAACCATTTCATCTCTTCCACGAGTAATATTACTTAATTAATTTTAAGGCTTGGAACCTGGGCTTGATTTGTGTGTGCTGCGTTGGTCCTTTGTCACAACTCTATAGAAATAGAATTTGTATCCTTTTTCGTTAATTTATCTATATAATGATTTATTAAATTTATTTCCTTTGCACTAATTAGATATAAAGAAAAGTGCATTGGAGTGGCCAGTGATGAGTGGTCATAGGTTATGGTGGACCCACGGGGTGGGTTAGAGAAAAGATAGTTCACACTTCCACCTCTAGGGCCCGATTGGGTGCCTGTGACCAGAACTCACGCAATAGGGATGTCATTCTAAAAATAGTAAGTTTTGTACTCTGATTGTGCTTACTAAATTTGGTTGTTTCTATTCTTGACAGTATTCAACCCAAAAAGGAAGGCCATAGAGAAGAGACAAGTGTCAAGACACTTGTCACACAAGTTTCCAAGTGTCCCACCACTTGTCACATCTCATGACATGTGGCTGGACACTTGTCTTGTGCTACTCCACTTTCCCCTTTTGTACTAGCTCTTCCCTCTCCTATAAATAAGAGCTCGTTTTTCTTCATTCAGCATCATTTTTCTTTGCTGTAAACTCATGTACAGCACCCACGGATAGCCAGAAACTGGCCTCATCCATCCCCATCATCATCCCCCACTTCTCCATTATCAAATTCCTCCATATTCCCTCTTCTATCACTGCTGTTTTACAGGACAGCAAGCCTGTAAATTCATTACAGCACCTCCTTTTCAAGCTCTTTCTTCCATTTTAGCAACAAGAAGCAAGCCCTATCCATGTACTACTGTTCAACGATGGAGAAGGCTGATTTCCCCTTTTTCTTCTCTCATACTGTAAAGAAATCAGTTCTTATCATTGTATAATAGATAATGCATGTGTGTTTGTACATCTTTGCATGATCTTGTGAGAGTGAGAATTACTTCTTCTCACTCTCAGGTTGATTGTAACTGAGCTCTTCCCTAAGGGACTTGGGTTGAGCAGAAATACATTCCTTCCAGGGGGGGGGGGGGGGGGTTGCCCATCTTCAACCCTCAATCTTGTCTCCATTACTTTTACATTTTCATGGCTGTAATTTTGTGAGTAATTTTCATTTTCAGCTTTAAGTGATCATTCTCTTTTATATTAAATCTCGAAAACAAGCGAATATCATAATTGTTAAGCATACTAGGTTGTTTGGGGTGTTTACAGTGGTATCAGAGCTTTGGCTCGGTCCTCACCCCAACACTGGTAGTGCTTACAATAAGTTTGTTTGTTTTCAGCCCTTGCATTGAGTGCTTGAGCATATTTTTTTTTCTTAAGAGTCTCAATGGATCCGTCGAGTGCTATCCTTCAAACCATTCAAAGCCTTAGAGAGGAGAATCAGCAAATTCGTGACCAACTTCCTCAAACTAGAAAAAGTTGAGAATCCCAAAGAATTCAAGGAAAAGCCCATCTGCTTCAAGGAGACAAAGCCATACCAATGAAAGAAGCCGATCAAGAAGTCCAACTACTTCTAAGAGGCAGTCCCATTCTACTTCAAGACAAAGAAAGAGATCGCGTCAAAGCTCATGCTCTTCTTCAAAGTCATATGGCGCCTACTCTGATGGACCCTCTTCTAGTAACGAAGAGTCAAACCCTTCTCGTGGAAGACCTCATCATCGTCAAAGGCGTCGACATTCTTCACCCTCGTCTCCATCTTCATCCCATCAAGCATTTCATCATCTTCAACCCTCAATCTTGTCTCCATTACTTTTACATTTTCATGACTGTAATTTTGTGGGTAATTTTCATTTTCAGCTTTAAGTGTTCATTCTCTTTTATATTAAATCTAGAAAACAAGCAAATATCATAATTGTTAAGCATACTATGTTGTTCGGGGCGTTTACATCATTCTGCTCACCCCTCCAGCATTACCAGTGGCTTGGACGCCTACGCTTCCTACGACTTTCTTCTTAGGAGCCATTCGCCTCATAGAGATTGGGCAGTCCAGACCTTAGCGGTTTCGGTTTGACACGTTCGGTTGGGAAAGACCATTGGACAAGGTTCGTTGCCGAGAGAGTGGTTTGGGTGACTTGTGGCGATTACTCTCTTTCTCTCTCTTCTTCTTCTTTTTCTTCTCTCCTCCTTCTTTCTGTCTCCCTCTCTTCTTCTTCTACTCTCCTACTCTCTTCTTCTTCTTTCTTACTCTCCTACTCTCTCTCCCTCTCCTTCTCTTCTTCTCCTTTCCTTTACTCTCTCTCTCTCTTTTCTCTTCTTTTCCTTCTCTCTTATTTCTCTACTCTCTCTCTCTCCTCTTCTTTTCCTTCTCTCTTATTTCTCTACTCTCTCTCCTTCTCTTCTTCTACAACTCTCCCCTTCTTCTCTTCTCTTTCTCACTCCTTTTTTCTATCTCCTCACTCCTTCTCTCCCACTACTTCCCTTTTCTCTACCACTCCTTCTTCTTCACTCCTTCTCCTTCTCTTCTCCCTCTTCCTCCTCTTCTCTCTCTTCCTTCTTTCTCTTCTCTCCTTCTCCTTCTCCCCCTCTCTTCCTCCTCTTCTCTCTCTCTCTTCCTCCTCTTCTCTCTCTTCCTTCTTTCTCTTCTCTCCTTCTCCTTCTCTCCCTCTCTTCCTCCTCTTCTCTCTCTCCTCCTTCTTTCTTTTCCCCCCACTATTTTCCTTTTTTTCTACCACTCCTCCTCTCCTTCTCCTCCTTCTCTCTCCCACTCCTTCTTCTCACCTCCTCCTTCTCTCTCTCTCCCTCCTTCTTTCTCTTCCCTCACCCTCTCCTTCTTAGCCTCTCCTTCTTTATTTTCTCCCCATGGCATGAAACAACCAGGGGGAAAAGGTAGCTTGTTTGGGGGCCCAGGGAGGGTCCCGCAACATTTTGTAATTAGGGGCGTGAAAGGTGCTCTGACGGAGGCCCCCAGGGAGCCCGCTGCTGCCGCGATGCTGGGGGAGGGGGTACTACTGCGATGAGGTAGAGGAGGCCGAGGAGCGACTGTTGGAGTTGGAGGGGGGGGGGACTTTTCTTCGACGGGGAGGAGGGGGCGCAGCCTTTATAGGGGGGGCGCAATGGTATGCCGCCACCTGGGCGGCATGCACCCCCCTTTCCTACTTCACTCCCTTTCTCTCTCTCCCCGATGTACTATCGGGGGGGAGGGAGAGGGAAAAAAATTTTGAAAAAAAAGAAAAGAAAAGGGGAGGGGGGGTTCCTATGGGCACAAGGACATTACAATTGAAAAACTTGTTCATATTTGTATAGGATTTACATGGAAGCTGAAGCCATTATCAGCTAGAATAGATGCTATAACAAAGATTGAAAAAGTATTATTTGCAGTTGGTTTGCATGGTGGTAATGTTTTTATTGAACCAGATCTTCAAAAGTCTAAAGATGGCAATTGTATCCCCAAAAATCCATCTATTGGTGGAGTGAAGGCTAGAAGGTTCCGAGACTTTCATGAGAGACTTGGTAAGATAAACTCTAGGAATGGTGGCTCAACTATTAGATACAATCAATGGAGTGTCTACATAATGCAGTTAAGGATCATGCTGATAATGGAGAAGCTTGGAATAGAAAAGCCAATGTTTGGAAGACACTAGACAAAGTATTCTTTTATTGTGATAAAACCAAGTGGAATGATGATGATCTCAAAGACTTCAAAAACCAATTGAACCTTTTAAAAAAGGCAATGATAGAAGCTTGGGGTAATCAACACTTCACTCACTATATGTTAAGAAATTTGCATATATATGTCTCTTTATTTTCTAACTCATATAGGGTTTTCTAATTGAATTTCTTTATTTGTTAACTATGCAACATATTTTATACAACTATGCTCCATATTTTATCAAGAAATATGGATCTCTATCTATTTGGTCAACCCAAGATATCAAAAAATCACATTATCAAGCAAGAATAAAATACTTTAGATACACAAGACATGAATGTGAAAGATACAAAGAAAATAGTTTGTTAGAGGTCTTTCAATGGTTCTACAGACAAATTTGGCACAAATTCAAGCTCAAAGGCACAACCGCATCATGTAATACATCATCTTTGGCATGGACTATATCCACTATTACCCAAAGAAGAAAAGAGGGATATTTAAACTCTTGTGCAAAGAAAAGGTATTTAGAATGGTTACAAACTAGACAAAGGGATGGTTTTTAATAAACCCTTAACATCTTTTAGTCTAACTTTGTTGTGCAAAAGAGTCTTTAGTTTCAAGCAATTCACTAGGTCCTCTAAAGGAATCTTTCGTTTCATCCCACTCGATGAAACCTCTACATTTCTAGAACTCTTGTTTCCTATAGCTTGGAAGGAGCTTCAAATTCTTGGCATCTCCTACATGGGAGAGCAAATAAGAGCCAAGAACTTCAAAGTATCCCATCCTTGATCCACTATATCTAGGCATGAAGTTAAAAAATCTTACAACTTCTCCTTCTCCACCAAAATTATCTTGTCTAAACCTCTATTGAAAGCTTCAGATCCAATCACCTAGCTTTCAAAACCATTATTGGTAAGCTTGGAGAGCTTGACAACCTTCTATGATAAATTGCAACTATTTGATTATTTAAGCTTCCAATATAATGATCAAGGCATTGACTTTTGCCAAGATTCAATGGCCTTGAGCCCTTAACTCTTCTAAGAAAGTTGTCTGCATCTTCAATTTCTATTTGCACAATAAAGCACAATAGTATAAGATGTCAGTAGATAAATATCCAATAATATTTGTCTATAATGCATAACATACTCTAATATAAATCACAATGGATATATTAGAATTCTCTTTCATACCTTAGGGTTTTTATCTTCTTCAAGAAGACTATCATCATATAGATTTATTAAACTTTTTGGTTTCTCTTCTAATGGAGACTTCGATTTCTCTTCATACCCCATGTTATTAATACCAAGTCTATGCTAAATTTGTAAGAACTCTTCCTCTTTAGTAGGTATCCCCCCTTTTCATATTCCACAATATAGTTAATACAAGAATGCAAGGCTACAGAGCTTTCTTGAAAATTCTCTCCCTCAACATCAAGAGTTGCTAGTAATTCCTCTTCATAACCTATAAAATTCTTACCATTTTGAACCCATGCTGCAAGGATTTCCAAGTAGTAATCTTCTCTAAGATAAAAAATGTGTTGAATCATTTAGCAATACATATCTCTTTTTGTTGATGAGATAACTAGAAAATGTTGGGACACATTCAAGAGGACCTATTTTAATCTCTACACTCAACTCTATCTCCTTTTCTTCCACTTTTGTAATGTTCTCACTTTTAAACAAAGTAGCATCAAATCCATGCACTAGCTAGTTTTCAATATCCTCTTGAAACCTTTCCCCCTTCTCTTCAGCTTCTTTATCTTTGCTTGCAAAATATCCTCTATCTTCTTCTCTTGTATTGTATCTGAAGAACAACTATCCATATATTGAAGATATACAAGAAATCCAACATCCTTCTGTACAAGAAGACATTGATGCTGATTTTGATGAAAAGGGAAACCTGGTTTCTATTTCTTGAATTCCTCATCAATGAGGATAAACCTTATTTGCAAAGTTCTTCTAATAGCATTAGTAGCTTCCATTACATTGCTATAATGGATAAATCCCTCAATATCTAGACCTTCCATATGTCTATAATAAAATTTCCTAAAATCCTTTAGTTTATCTTCAAGATTCTTCAAGAGCTCTTGTAAATCAAAGGAAACATTGAGTATATCTTTGATGTATACAAATCTAGATGAATTTTCAGTTGCATGAAGAAAATCAAAGAGCTCTTCATCATAGGTATCCTCTAGATCCTCTTTCTCCATTCCCTCTAAACAAAACTTTCTTTTAGTCATCCTGATTAGTCATAAAATAAAATCAAAAAAACAAAAAATTAAAACTAGGGACGTAGTATACCAATCCACATTTGCTCATATCTAGAAAACTAAAGAAAGATTACTAAAAAAAATTATTCAAAACCTACAAGGCACAACTTTTGTATTTTGACAAATTTAACATGTTTATTATGTTAGAGATTTAGAAATACAAGATGAATGAAGTGAATCCGCTCTTTATGCAAAGCATGAAATTCGTGTCTTGTCGATCAAATTTTGTTTTACATTCATGACTCATGAAACACAAAAACAATGATCCAAACCACTTCACAATTCATAAAATCGCATTTCATACGTCACTTAAACAAAAAAATTAATGAATTCACATTTTATACATTAGAAAAATCTGTCCAAAAAAATACATCTAGAACATCAAAATTCCATCATTTAACATGTGTATAAGATTAAACCAATATTGATAGAAAAATGAAGTAAAACCCTTATAGAATTTCTAAGTTCATGATGTATCTTTCTCCTCTTAAACCAACAAACACTGATCAATGTTTAACAATGACACCTTATTTCATTCATCTTGCATGTCAAAATCCCTGAGATATTGTTAGAGAGTGAACTAGGGAGAGAGAAAGAGGAGAGAGAAGGCTGCAAAAGAGAGAGAAAGACTACAGAAAGAGAGAGAAGAAGAGTGACAAGGAGAGAGAAAGACTAGATTTGGAGAGAGAAAGACAGGAAAGAGGGAGAAGCCATAGAAGCTGTGAGCAAGATGGGAGAGAAGGACTGTAATTGTATTAATGTGTTAAAAGATATAAAAAATTATATGTCCTCTCCTTTTATACCAATGTCAGCGTGACATGGCATAATATCAATATTATTTACACTAAATCCTTATTCCTAGCTTCTTACAATCCATCCCTTCCCAAAAGTTTTTGTCCTAAAAAACAAACCTAGAGGACTAGAAAAAGATGGATAGAACAGAGTACTACTCTGTTTTTACAGCTTTATAAATGGGAAATGAATGAAGTATGACTAACTATATGGACTGAGATTGAAGAACGAGAGTAGGCCTTAGCTATATACATGATCTGGAGTACTTCAAAAGTATATGGAACCATAAACTCTTCAACAAATAATCTCAAAGCAAAGTAGACAGCTTGTTGTGTAAACAGACCTTGCTGGACCAAATCTGCCATAACTTCTAGTGGAACTGTCCAAATGAGGCGTACCATATATCAAAACGAAGCTCTTGAAGAGTAATTTAAGCCCACGTAGATAGCCTAATTTTAAAAATTAAGCACGATAAAAACTGTTCTAAAATAGCGTGCTGTCCTGATCCTGTCTACATCATCACTAGCTCCATAATCAATAGGCTTTAGCCACCAATGTATCCCTTAAGAAAGGAAACTCATCCAATATAGAATCAAGCCTCCAAGAAGCTTCCTCAAGTGGTAAACCTCTCCATTTGATCAAATATTCCACAATAGAACAAGATCAAAGCTTCTTCTCACGCTGACCTATAACAGCCTCTGGGATGTACTGAATAAGACCTTCTTCATCAATAGGTGGTAGCTCATTAACTATATCCACTGGATCACCATAAAAGGGCTTCAGCTAACTAACATGGAAGATATTATAAATCTTTGTGGAAGAGGGAAGCTCTAATCTGTATGCCAAATCTCCAATTCGCTTAAGGATCTGGTAAGGGCCATAAAACCTGTGGGGAATCTTATTACTAGATCCATCTTTTAATGTAGAGTACTTGGACTTGGGCATCTTCAGTAAGACCAATTCTCCTTCTTGGAACTCTAAAGGCCGCCTCTTCTTATCAGCATACATCTTCATTTGGTCTTGAGCCTTCCTAAGATTCATCTTACATTGCTGAAGAAGAGTTTGCATTCTTTCTAACTCTTCCTTCCCATGAGGATCGATCCTTTCATTAAAGATGACTGTGTCAAGAATTGCGTGGTGGGGGGACTTGCTCAAGATGCTGCGCCGAACACACACAGAATGCACAAGGAGAAGCTCACTCAAGAGACAAGAAGAGAGATGGAGGCCAAAACGTTTTCTTGTTGGTTTCTTCTTCTTCTTCCACACACTTTTCAATGTACACCAAGTATAGATAAGATACAACATAAAAGAAAGTGGCCTACTAAGTCAAACAATGCATAACCGACTACACTAGTCGACTGGCGCTATAATTATGCCAGTTGTAAATAGGTGTAATAACCTGAATATAATAAGTAATGAGTCAGTGGCCATGTGAGAGTCATAATGACCACCGACGTGCTAAGTGTAGATGTGTTGACCCATCTAACCAGGTAGTCCATCATCAATGTCCACATGTGTTGAGCTTGTCATCTCAACACTCCCCCTCAAGCTCAACTACATCTCTGCAACTCCAAGTAAGCTTCGAAACTTTTGAAGCTTCTCTGTACCCAATGCCTTCATGAAGATGTCAGCTATCTGATCCTGTGTGCTAGCATACACCAAGTCAATCTCACCTGCTAGTACCTTCTCTCTCACAAAGTGGTAGTGTACCTCAATATGCTTTGTCCTGGCATGGAACACAGGGTTCCTAGCCAACTGTATACTACTCATGTTGTCACAATAAATGACAACTGGACCTTCCATCTGCACATCCAAATCAACCATTAAATTTTGTAGCCATACTATCTCACATGCTGCAACAGCAGCACCTCTATACTCAGCCTCTATACTCGACAAAGCAACTGTAGATTGCTTTTTGCTGCTCCAAGCAACTGCCGCACTACCAAGAGAGAACATGTATCCGCTGGTAGATCTTCTATTAGACATACTACTAGCCCAATCTGCATCTGTGTATCCAAACACCTGTACATCTGTACCTGCCTCATAGAAAAGTCCATAATGTAATGTGGACTTCACATATCTCAATATGCGCCTGACTGCATCCAAATGTGGCTTTCTAGGTACTTGCATAAACTGACTCACAAGACCAACAGCGTAGCTCAAGTCTGGCCTTGTAATGGTCATGTAGATCAAACTCCCACTATCCTCCTGAACATAGTAGGGTCTTCTATCTCATCCCCAACATCAGCACTCAACTTTACATTCTGCTCCAACGGGACTGAAAGTGGTTTGCATGCAGTCATACCATACTTGGACAACATATCCAAGCCATATTGTCTTTCGGACAGCCATATACCATCATCGCATCTAATTACCTCAATGCCAAGGAAGTACCTTAGCTCACCTAAATCCTTCATCTCAAACTTCTTCTTCAAAAAATCCTTGACTTCAGCAATCCCACTATCACTATCACCTGTAATAACCAAGTCATCCACATAGATGACTATGATGACCAAACCTACATCTCCCTTTCTCACATAAAGTGAGTGATCAGCATCAGAAACATAAAAGCCAATATTGACAAGATACTCTTTGATCTTATCAAACCATGCTCTAGGTGCTTGCTTGAGCCCATAGAGCACCTTCTTCAACCTGCACACATACGTGGGATGCTCTAAATCTTCATAGCCTGCTGGCTGATCCATATACACTTCTTCCTGTAAATCACCATGCAAGAAGGCATTCTTCACATCCATTTGCTGCAACCTCCAACCTTTGGCTGCTGCCAAAGCAATCACACATCTGACGGTTGCCATCCTAGCAACTAGACTGAAGGTTTCATCATAATCTATGCCATATGTCTGGGCATAGCCTTTTGCAACCAGCCTAGCTTTGTACCTACTAATAGAACCATCTGCATTGTGCTTAATCTTATAAACCCACTTACATCCGATAGCTTTCTTTCCTTTTGGCAATGATACTAGATCCCAAGTCTTATTTACCTCTAATGCAGCCATCTCCTCATACATTGCTGCATCCCAATGAGTATGACCAGCATCATCCTCAAAACAAGTGGGCTCAACATCCTCAACTAGTTTCACCATATAAGCATAATGGTAAGCTGCATAACCTTCAAAACCAAATCTTTTAGCAGGGTATCTCACCCTACTAGACCTGCGTACCACTGGATCACTCAATGGAGTCTTTGCATTGACGCGTGCTCTCTGCACACCTGGAGTCCTCACTGAAGGAATGCCAAGCTCATCATCCAAGCTCTTTGAGCCACTGGAGTCTCCATCAAGAACTGCATCAATGCCATTTGACACTTTATTCTTTCCTTTGTCTTTACCTGTAGTGCTACTAGATGCACCTGAAGATATAGAGCTACTCCTTAGTCTCCCAGACCAAGGACTGCCAGATGATGTCTCTCATCCACTAAGAGTCCATGATTCTTGCTTTTTCAGCTTGCACATGAGTGTCATAATAATCATCATCATCCTCCAATGCATCATCACTAGATGCATACCAACTGCTCATTTCATCAAAGATGACATCCCTGCTCACTCTAAACTTACATGTGACAGGGTTATAACAGCGATACCCTTTCTGCTCTAAAGAGTATCCAATAAAGACACACTTTTCAGCCTTTGTATCTAGTTTCTTCCGCAACTCATCTGGCATATGAACATATGCAATGCAGCCAAACACTTTCAAGTGTGAGACATCAGGCTTCTTACCTGTAAAACATTCTTCGGGGGTCATACCATGAACTGCAGCTGTGGGAGTTTTGTTCATAATATAGACAGTAGTATGAACAGCCTCAGATAAAAAATGCTTAGGCATATTCTTTTCAACCATCAAGGCACATGCAACTTCTACAATATGCCTGTTTTTCCTTTCTGCAATCCTATTTTGTTGTGGGGTATACCTGCATGTGAACTATCTCTTTATCCCATGAGATCTTAGAAAATCACTGAACTCATTCGAGAGGTACTCTCCCCCTCCATCTGACCTCAAGCACTTTACTTTCAAGCCTGTTTCTCTTTCAAATGCAGCCTTGAAAGCTCTAAAGTGCTCAAACGCTTCACTCTTTTCCTTCATAAAATATACCCACAGCTTTCTAGAACAATCATCAATGAATGTGACAAAGTATGAACTGCCTCCAAGAGATACATTTTGTGTAGGCCCCCAAATATCTGTATGCACAACATCAAGGATATTTCTGCTTACATCTCTGTCATGTGAAAAGGGTTGTCTTGCTTGCTTACCAAACTGACATGCTTTGCATACCTTATGAAATTCTGCAACTCTAAATGTAGGCAAACCTGTAACCAACCCTTTGGACTGCATTAATTTTAGCCTTTGTACACTTGCATGTCCAATGCGTTTGTGCCAAATTTCAATGTCTGCAATAACACCTTTTCCTTTACCATACATAGCAGCATTCATAGTAGGAATTCCAGCATCCAGAGTAAACATACGTCCAACTCTACTTCCCTTTGCAACTAACCTGCACTTGTCATTGAAGTCTTCTACAAAGCAACCCTTTGCATTAAATCTAACTTGCAGCCATTGCTCTACCATCTGACTGACTGACACCAAGTTCTTTGTAATAGATGGCACATGTAATACATCTGAAAGACTCTTTGTCTTACCATCATGCAAGGACAAGGGAACTTTTCCAACATGTGAAATTGGGTGGCATGAATCATCACCCGTCTGCACATAACCTGCATTTTGCAAATCCTGCATCTCTCCAAACCATTCTACATTGGATGCACCTGAATCAACATACCAAACATCATCATGTGTTCCCTTTCCTGTAACAGCATTCAGCATATGCTGCATAACAAATAGACGGTCATTTTTGTCTTCATTTTGTCGTGAAGACGATGCATAGTTTCCTTGCTGCAACTGACCACTGCGGATATCATCTTTCTTAGCATAACATTGGGCTGCAATATGACCTATTTTGCCACAGTACTGACACACAATACCAGAGTTGTTAGAGCCTGTGTTCTGCCATTCACCTCTTCCTCTAAAGCTCCCCCTGCCTCTAAAGTTACCACGACCTCCTGAAACCTGCATATCGCCAAATTGCTGATTCAATCTATTTTGCTGGTTGTCACTACCACGTCCTGTACCATGGCCTCTTGAAGAGAACCTGCCACGTCCCCTTCCTGAACTGGAGTAGAAAGATTGGACCTGTTCACCACGTCTTTCAGATGTCTCACTCTGCATGTTGATCTCTTCAGTGATCATAAGGGAGACCAACTCATTGAAATCTGGAAATGGCTTTCTAACATATACGGAAGTTACAAAAGACTTCCAAGCCTTTTCATTGTTAAGTCCACCCAAGGTAGATGACACCAAATCATCATCATTGGGTATTGCATCAGTTACTGCCAAGGCATTTGCAATGCTCCTTACCTTCAGCACATACTCATTGATAGACATCTTCCCTTTCTTCAATGTATTCAACTCTTGCTTGAGTTGAATCTTTCGTGCCTTTGTATTTACACAAAACATACTTTCAAGTATGGTCAAAGCTGCATATGAATTCTCTGCATTTCTAATGTGTCCCAGCATATTATTATCAATTATTGCAGACAACCAATACATGACCTTTTTATCTTTTGCATTCCATTCCTTTCTGCCTTTATCTCATCTACAGTTTGAGGATCACTCACCTCCGGCTCCTTTTCCTCACCTAAAACAAACTCTAGAGGCCTTTTCCAATAAGGACGTTCGTGACACGGAACTTCCATGAAGGGTAGTTGTTCTTGTCAAGCTTCTCAATGATGGGGATTCCACTATTCTCTGCCATTATCACAAAAATAATACCAAACAGCAAGCAAATTTTGCTGCAACCCTCAACCTGTAATGCACAGCAATACACCAGACAGCCTTTTTCACTATCTGCTCAACAATACATGCAATCTGCAACCAGTTTGTAGATAAACCTTGTGTTTCACTGTAAACACCTTTGAACTTACAGATCTGAAATCTGTAACCTGTGCACCCACTTCCTGTCAATACAGTAGAAATCACAATGTGCCCTAAAATTGCTATCTGCAGCCTTGCGGATCTAAAATGGGGCCTGAAATGGCCTCAGATGCCCAAATTAACTGCGGTTTAGAGCTAATCTGCAGAATACACAACGCTCACCAAATCTCACTGCAATCTGAGATTTTTGCTCGACCCTACTTCCGATGCCTCTACAGGCACATCCAAGAGAGAGAGTGGAAGAATGGGAGAACTTCTTACCCGTGGCTTGCTTACTCGAACCTTGCTTCTTCTCCTTCGCTTCAGCCTTTGAAATCAGCCTCTCTTAGTTGCATGGCTCTGATACCATGTCAAGAATCACGTGGTGGGGGGACTTGCTCAAGATGCTGCGCTGAACATACACAGAATGCACAAGGAGAAGCTCACTCAAGAGACAAGAAGAGAGATGGAGGCCAAAACGTTTTCTTGCTGGTTTCTTCTTCTTTTTCCACACACTTTTCAATGTACACCAAGTATAGATAAGATACAACATAAAAGAAAGCGGCCTACTAAGTCAAACAATGCATAACCGACTACACTAGTCGACTGGCGCTATAACTATGCCATCTGTAAATAGGTGTAACAACCTGAATATAATAAGTAATAAGGCAGTGGCCATGTGAGAGTCATAATGACCACCCACGTGCTAATTGTAGATGTGTGGACCCATCTAACCAGGCGGTCCATCATCAGTGTCCACATGTGTTGAGCTTGTCATCTCAACAGACTGTGGGTAAAGGCACCTTGTAACCATACAAAGCCTCAAAGGGTGAAACTCCAATACTAGCATGGGTAGAATTATTATAAGCAAACTCAGCCAAGTGTAACCAAGAATCCCATGAAGTTTGGACATCATAGCAGAAATGGCAGAGATAAGTCTCCAACCATTTATTGACTCTTTCTGTTTGTCCATCAGTTTAGGGATGATAGGTCATAAATGGAGCCAATTTAGTGCCCATAGATGTAAATACCGCCTACCCAAAGTTAGTCATAAACTTTGAGTCTCTATCATGAATAATCACCTGTGATAATCCATGTAGTCTAAAAATCTACTCCAAAAACTGACTGGCCACTTGAGAAGCAGTAAACTGAATCTTGGTTGGAATAAAATGGGCTGCCTTGGTGAGTCTGGCTACCACCACATATATATTATTCCATCCCTTCTTGGTAGTAGGCAAGCCAGTAATGAAGTCCATAGTAATATGAGTCCATTGACCGGTAGGAATAGGTAATGGGGCTGTAACAAACCTCCTGGATTATGGGTGATGTCCTTATTTTGCTGACAAGGCATACACTTCATAACAAAGTCCTTGACATCTTTCCACAGTCCTTTCCAATAGAAACTTTTGCTGATCCTGTCACACTATAAGATATAGGCCTTATACCAACGTTAAAAGCGAGGAAAATGTAAATAACAAAATTTGCCCCTATCGTCACAAAAAGCATCGTTATTGGTGATGCCATAGAACAGTCGAGATATCACTACAACAGAAACGAGGCATAGACGCGCATGTTAGATGCACAAAGTCGGGCGCGTCTATCACAGCATCTATAAGAGCATGTAAACATGCGTGTAAATAGACGTGAATTTTGCGTCTATATATCCGTGCAAATAGACGCTAATATAGACGCTCCAGCAGACGCACAATTATTTAACCACCTAAAATTAGCAATTCACATAATTAAAAAACCAAAGTTAATAATTATTTAACCACCTGAAATTGATTCTTGAGCATGCACGTGTGCGCATGATAAAAACCATAGAATTAAGAATACACATTGAATCATTGAATTAAAAAAATGGAGTTAATAATTACTTTTTCATTGCTCTCTAATGAATGGCAGTTCCTCCAGTTGTTGACAAGCCTGATATAAGTAATTAGCGGCAAGCGACAGAAACCTTACAATTAGTAATATGTATCTCGTAATTTCTCTACATACTTGAAGATGATAAAAGATACTTCATTTTTATTATGAAAAAATTAATTTAGCTTTAAACTTGACTATTGATTCTTGAGTATGCAGGTGTGCGCATGATAAAAACCATAGGATTAGGAATACACATTGAATCAATAAGCAAATTAAGTATGTTACAGTGAATGATTCATCTCATCTTCAATGAGATCAGCCCTTGCTAAACTATCTACTTCTAGGTCTATGTTACCAAGAGGTAACGAAACAAATAAATCTATCCCACTATCAGATGTGTTGCTATATTGCTCAATAGCTTCATCAATATCATCGACAATCACATTATTGTCTTCTTTTGCGTTTCCTTGAACATCCTCGCGAGGTTCATCTTGTACTATATCACGCATATCATCCATTATGGTGTCATCATGCACATCATCATTAATTGTTGGATTGTCATCTGCTATCTCCATGTCGGTAATATTAGCATATATTGGTTTTGAACGATTAGATATAGGGATGACATACCACCATCGGTTATTGTTTACCATTGGATGATATACAACCTGTATTTGAAAAATAAAAGCAAAAAACTTAAGTATTTATTATATTCTGTATATGTATCACATGTATACATATACAAAAATTGGCCTTTGCAGATATATCTGCTCGCATTGTTGAGATAGTACTAATGTGTCATTCTTGTTTTGGTGAAATTTTGTAGAGTCAATGATTACAAAACCACTTGGATGACGTCTGATTGTGCAATGCTCACCATTTGTTACCACTTCTTTAAACCACTTCACATCCAGTACATATATAAAGAATCGTCTGAAGTCAAGCTTCAGAATATCTTGGATCAAGCCACAATAACCTTCCATGGCACCATTGGCATCCTCGAAGTGAGCAAGGACACCACAATCTTGGGTATTTCTCTTTTCATCTATACGTTGAGTTCGAAGATGTTTACCCTCACACCAAAGTGCATTGAATAATGTGCACTAGTAGTAAAAGATAAAAGATCAAACATGTCAATTATTTATATAAAATAAAACTTATAGAAACAAATTAATTGATAGTATGTCTCACCTTTGATAAGCAACCTCGTGTGTATTCTCACTCTTCTTGAGATATATTAATTTACTCCTCTTTTTCCATTCTCTCCATTTCCTCATGTAACCAATCTATATCAATATGACGTGGGAGCGCATTTAGATGATCTGGAAATGAGACATTACGTCCATATCTAGTGCGAAATTCTTGTCTTTCGCTTTTTCTTCTTGCCCTTGCTTCATTATATAGTGTCACCTATTTGCTCATTACATCACTATTGAGCACACAAAAACTATTTAACTTACGAAGTTCTTCTTTTGTTAGCACTTTACTCATTCCTTTTCCTTGAGGTACTATAGAGGTCATCCTCAAGTCTTCATCATCTTTTCATAGTCGTGGTTGAGAGGGATCCACTTCAACAAGAAATTCAAAGATATAAACAAGGGATGATTGCACTAACCAACCCTCAGCCATTCTTCCCTCAAGCCGTGCTTTTTGCCTCACAAAATCTTTCAAGGTTTTCATGAAGTGCTCAAGAAAAAACATCCACCTTACATGAACTACCCCACAAAGTGCGATCTCATCAATCAAATGTACGAGTAAATGTAATTGAGTAGTTAAAATGGATCGAGGAAAAATTTCCTCCACCAAACAAACCACCTCAATAGATAATACTCGAGCATCTTGCAATGTGTTTGGATCAATTTCCTTCGAGCTCACGTATCTGTCAAGATGTATGATGTGCTTGTTTATTTTTGTGTAGAAATTCAAAGATATATAATGAAAAAATACAATGTATACACACCTCACAAGCTCTCCCACCTTGTAAATAATATCACGTACATCTTTGGATACACAATGGGATATGCTAGTAGGAAGTACGAACTGAATGTAAACAATATTCATAGATCAAATGATTAGTTGAGGAAAAAGTCATCATACCCCAAAGTTTACACATAATTACTCCACTAATTACTATATTCATGGTTAGAGATACCCTTACTTGAATCATTTTGTGCCAATCGTGGGACTTCAAACCAGATAGTTGCTCCACACCTCTTTTCTTTTTCTTTATGAAGGCTCCCTTGAGACATCTCATACATCCTGTGGGTGTTCAAAAGCTATATATTTGTTTCTTCACTATTTTTTCCTCGTTCTTTGACAACATCCAAGGTGCATGGGGTAGCTCAATCTTTCCTCTGGGTCCAGTGCGTGGCTAGGCTCGTCTCATGCGACCAATGTTACGTAAATCCTCCCTTACATTAACTGAATCACGAGCCCCTATCAAGTGATCCCATAATGTAGATACAACATTTTTGAATATGTGCATGGGGTCCAACAGGTGATTGAGTTCAGTCCAGTACGAAAGACGAAAAAATATAGAGAACCTAACAAACAAACAATATATTATGTAAACAATTCATCATGCTAAATACTTTAAAGTCGATCGAGAGAAATGCACTTCTTACCGACTCATGCCGAGAGGAGAGTGGCTGTCGGCATTAATCCATCTCTCCTTCCAATCTCGAATGGTTAGAGATTGTGGAGTCATCCCATTAGTAGGGAGAACATATTTGGGATGGTCAATAGGAAGAAATCGATGATGATTGTCATAGATAACCTTCTTTAAACGTGCCGGCCTAGAGGAAACTAGAGAGGGACCGCAAATAGGACATGCATGATATCCTGACGTGGTTAAACCTGAAAAAACAAGTGAATTAATAAAATGCAATTGATTCAAGTCTTGAATTTCAAATATAGAGTTATATACATGTACCTGAACACTCTCCGTATCCTGAAAAGTCGTGCATGGTCCACAACAACATGGCCTTCAATGTGAAATCTCTAGAGGATGCAGATGCACTTGTATCTTGCACCTCAATACCTTTCCATAACATTTCTAACTCTTCAATCAAAGGCTCTAAGTAAATGTCCATTTTTTTTACCTTGTGCTTTCTAGGAATCAGAAGGGACAACATTACATGTCCCTTTTTAATTGCCATGGATGGAGAAATATTATAGTTCACCAATACCATTGGCCATATACTGTATGATGTGCTTTTGATGCCAAATGGATTGATTCCATCCATACCTAAACCAAATCTCAAATTTCTTGGCTCTTCTTTGAAAACGGGCCACAAATCATCTATATGTTGCCATGCCTGTGTGTCTGCAGGGATCCTCCATTTTCCATCACTTGAACGATGACTAGCATGCCATGACATGAGCTTTCCAATAGACTTACACTTAAACATAAGTTTTATACGTGAAACAATCAACATATATTTCCACCACCAACATATATTTTTGTCTGATTTCAAAATAGAACAATTAATATTATGATTCATAAGCCAAACTGAATTGATACCTACTTCAATAACGCATCTAAACTAACATTACTCCATCCATAAATTGTTTGCAAGTTAAGTATCTCGAGGGACACACGAAGAACGGAGTACGTACAACCTTCATACAACGGAGTAGATGATGCTACATATAGTGGATCATTTGGCTTCGTAGAGTGACCTTCTCCCTGAACCAGTTGCAAAAATAGATGGTGTACCATATTGTCCAAAATCTCATCCTCTACGACTTGATGGGGCATTTCATGAGGGCTACTATCATGGTCATCAGTCTCTACTCTTCTTGAAGACTTTGCCTCCTCGTGTCGACATTTGCAACCTCTCGACGCCCGGAAGGGAGCATCTAAGGATGTGGCACTGCATCCTGCTCAACCACAAAAGGGAGTTTCATGTATGTTGATCTATAATTTCCGTAACATAGACATGCAATCTTAGTGGTAAAAAAAAATAATGAATACCGGTGATTTTTCTCGGTCCCATTCTCCATACAAGCTGAGGTGTGACATTGCAATTCAACATGCTTGAAAAATACACCCTCGACAACGATCACACATGCATTTAATTTTTCGTCGTAGCCATGCATCTCGATTATGAAGACGCAATGTTTCATCCTCACTTGAGGATGTGCTCATTGACTCATCAACTTGCACCGCACTAGGTGATGATGACGTCGACATGATTAAACCTAATTCATGACAACATCAAAATATTTGTCATTCATATGTTTACATAAGATCTTAATTTTAAATACACAAAAATCATCATAAATACATTAAAACTTATGATAAGAATACACTATCAAAACTTATCTTAAAAACAAAAAATTATGATAAAGCCTAAATGCGCGTCTATATCCGCGTCTATATTGGCGTCTATTTCCGCATCTATGTTCGCATCTACACTTGCGTATACCTGAACAATAGACGCGCATATACACACAAAAATAGACGCACAAGTCAAAATTCAAACCATACTTAAATCATTTCTTTTCAAAGTGCGCCTTTCCCTTCTTGCGTTTTTTGCAATTCTGAAGCTTGAGCTTAGCCGACATGCAGTCTCTTCATGCCTCACCTAGTCTCTTCATGTCTCACCTCCTCATGACTCACCTCTTCTTTCATTTCAAACACACAAGAAGGGAAAAAAAAAAGCCAAGGAGAGGAAGAAAGAGAGAACAAGAGAGAGAAGAACAAGAAGAAGCAGCAAGCAAGCAAGCAAGCATCAAGGGAGGGTAACTTACCAAGGAGAGGAAGAAGGAGAAGGAAGAAGTGCCACCATCCACCACACCAAACACCCAAGGTGACTCTCTCTCTCTCTCTCTCTCTCTCTCTCTCTCTCTCTCTCTCTCTCTCTCTCTCTCTCTCTCTGTTTCTCTCTTCCTCTCTCTGCTCTATCTGTGTATTTAGGATTTGTGATTCCATTATGTATTGCATTTCGTAAATCATCAATGGCGGTCGTCGGCCTAAAATCAGTCGACCGAGCGCATCTGATAGTGCGTCTATATTTTAGTGTAGACGCAGATATAGACGCAAAAAATGTTTCCTCTCATAGCGTTTGAGGGCGCGTCTTAGAGCGCGTGTGCTCTACAGTATACACGCGATGATACACGTGCTGGACAGAAGGTTGACCTGCAGTCTACATGCGATTATACACGCACATTGACCTGGAATGTGCATCCGACAGCGCGTCTGTGCTGCATCTTAGATACACGGATAGATGCGCTAGATAGAAGGTTCACTCTGGAGTGCGTCTGAGGGCGCATCTAACCTGCAATTTAGACGCGGGGATACACGCGCCAGGTCTCCCAGTTCTGATAGTAAACAATATATTTTTGCAATGATGAATGTGACCAATCCCATGTTTGTGTTTATCAATTTTCTTGTTTATGAGAAGCATTAGCACTTAAGTTTTATGCTCAATGTCTAAAGAAAGCTCTTTGAAAATGTAGGTAATATATGATTTTTTTAATGCAAATAAATTTGTCTTTTTCTTGTGTTTTTTTTACAAATGTCATATCCTGGTTCATCTAGCAATGACCCAAATTTGGATTGCATGAATGATACATTGGCCTCCTTTGGTAGGGGGGTCAATGCATTTTTTGTAGATTTTCCTAGTAGGGAAGACTTCATGGGAGAGATGACCAGACACCTTGGCTGCTCTCCCACAGTGGACGAGGTGTTCAGTGTCATGTCTGAGATGCCTCTGACGTCTTTTCCTAGCACTACTTCCCAGACTCCACATGCAGGTACTCCACATGCAGGTACTTCATATGCAGGTACTCCACGTGCTCCACGTGTATCGGCTGAAGCACAAGCATCTGCAGAAGCACGTGCATCTGCAGAAGCTCGTGCATCTAGCGAGGCAGAGGGTAGTCGACAGAGAGGGAGGAGGGAGAATCGAGGGGGAGGACAAGGCTTGTGTGGGGGTTGCCTAGGAGGTGGCGAGTGATCACCCTCACCAGTAGATCATGTAGAGGAGGTTGTACGCCAGTACTATAGAGTTACAGATGCTGGTGGCATCTTTCATGATGATGAGGGAAGGGATGTAATGGCGTACATTAGGAGCATCGTGCATGCGACGTATAAAGATTGTTTCATTGCCTTCAAAAATCAGAAAAGCGGCTTGTGGCAGAAGGTGTTGAGGGCAGTCCATAGGAGGTATCCAAATCCTGAGGGTCAGCGATTCTCGGATGATTGGGGATGTACAAAAGTGAGGGATATGCTTCACAACAAAAGATCCCACCTCATGACACAGGCCAGGGACTCACTATGGAGGCTAGAGGAGGGGCGTGGAGCCTATAGCCAACCACCTATGTGCTACCGCATAGAGTGGAAGAAAGCCAAGAAGAAAGCAGCAGAGAAAGTGAAGAGTCGCCAGCATGCAGAGGCGCGATGGATCCAAATGGAAACAATGGGATCGTCACATTATGGATTGGGCGGCAGAGAGTCGTGGGAGGCAGAGTTTGTAAGTATATTTTGATTTCTAGTTTTTTTTAATTTATATTTCTTTCAATTCTTTATATATTTTATTCTAATATATTGTGACTCATAATTGTTTGTATATATCTAAATGTTTTACAGACTACCATCATTGGTAGGACACCTACTCCTAGAGAGGTAGGTTACCATCGAGGCCATAACCGTGCAGCGACATGGCTTCACTTCTATGAGGAGGGTCTCATCACTAAATACCAATACAACCGGGCCATGAGGATTCGACAGCCAGAGGAGGTATGTTTTTCTTACTTTCCTATTAAAATTATAGCTAATTATAACTTTTTCTCCACCTTGTCTATGTAAGCAACCCTGATCTTTTGTGTGTGTAGGCGAACCCGGATGTGGAGCATAGCGAGGAGGGGGATAGCGATGCTAGTAGCCATGGTGGTACTAGCGAAGATGTTTCCTCTTCAGATTCATAGAGGAGCACCATACCTCCTCATGAGGCCTTCTTTTCTTATATATGTATGATATCTCTTTGAGCCTACTACTTGTAGCCACGCTTTAGGTCGCAAGCACTTAAACTTCCCTTGTAAATGCTTTTGATATATAATGAATACATGGACTTTTATTTTCAATTCTTGTGCTCGTAAGATACATTGTATTTTTCCCAAATGCACAATCTGATGTATGGGAGGTTTCCAGTTCTGTTTTGTGCGTCTATCTGCACGTCTAAATTGCAGATAATTCGCGTTTATACGTGTGTCTATAGTGCAGACTACATGTGCTTATACACGCGCTTCATAATTCAAATTTAAAAAAGAAATTAAATATCTTTTTTTAAATGACATTTTTTGTTTTCCGTTCGCGTCTACCAGTGCTTGTAAAAGCGCGTCTACTACCGTGTCTATATGTGCGTCTATTGCGTGTCTATTTGTGCGTGTAAATTTGTTGATACATTCGATTATAGATGCAAAATGGTAGATGCACAAATAGACGGGTGGATAGACGCACCCGTAAGAATTTCTCTATATTCAAAAATCGCGTCTAAATGTGCGTCTATGAGGCATTTTTGTTGTAGTGTATCAGCGTCAGTATAACGACGCTGATATCGATGGTCTGCGACAATAATAACGACACCAATAACGACGCGAGCAGTAAATTTGCGATGCTAATAGCGATGGTAACAGGGAAAAAAAATTGTATATAGCACTGTGTGCTTTATTTGGGCCATACAAAATAGTTTCTGCACTGTGTACAACGCTTGTGCAAACAAAAACAAAGTATACTGAAATCATAACACTAATACATGAAATAAATACTCGATCGCATAATGAAAGCAATTGGTACAATTATGACAAGATATCACTAATACATAGAAAATGTCTATACAAATCATGCAACCAAAAAAGAAATGGGTGTGAGCTCCAGGGATCCAAGAGTGAGCTACATATCCTTGCCATCCGAAAGCTCATCCCATCACAAAGGAGCATCAAACAGACTCTGCAAAAAAAGAAACAACAACACATCAGTCCGTACAATAATGCATTCTAATTAAACATGATAACTATGGACAAGAAAGATGAGTGACTTACAGGGCCGCTGCGTCTATACAATTGGTCGATCAATGTGGTGAGACTGTGCCTCTCTGTATATCGCGTCTCAAGGCCAGTCGGATCGCGATTTGTAATGGAGTGCTGCAAAGAAAAGAAAATACTAATTGTTAGAAATATGATTGTTAGTACAAAGGATATTGCAAAAAAATAAACAAGTAAAACAAAAGAAAAACTTACAAAGTCCTCCAAATATGTCCTGTGGCCGCCACTCCCAAGATGATGGACCACTCCGGCCTCGAGCCGTGCCCTCGTCGCCTCGCACTGCTGACTCCAACGTCCAGGAGAATCTGTAGCCTCCTCCCTCAACCATCGCCAGTTGTCTGTGTCTAACCACTTGGGCTTTGCAGCCCCACTCTTGAGTGTTTTGCGTGCGTCCGATCATCTGTGTGATATATATGCACCCAAGCAATCCATCATCCAGCCCGTAGAAAATCTATCTACTAAGGCTGGAACCGGAAACTCTTCATGCAAGGATGCTACTATGTATTCCTTGCTCCCCTCTGGTATGTTCTTCCAATGATCTAAGACGTTGTGCCAAAAAATTTGTTGGCAAAACTCTCTCATGAGAGCCATCACCCTCCTTCCCTCATCATTCATGATGATAGCTCCTGACCTAACATCCACGTTCAAACTCCTGGGCATATCCAGGAGACCCTTGTGCATCCGATGTATCGATCGGGGTAATATTTGTCAGAGTGGCACCCATAGGGGTGCCACTTGCAGACAGCTGAGCAAAAGCCAGAGTAATTGGAGTAGACATCCCCACACGTGTGACAAATCCTAGAGGTGACACAACTCCAGCTGAACCACGAGACGGAGACACCGCGTCCATGCCTCCACAACATCCACCTGAGCCTGAGCCACGCTCCCTAGAACTGCCATGAGAGCAAGGAGTCGCACATGTTTCCCGTGCCGATCGCGGGATCACTACCTCCGTATCTCTACAACATCACCCTAACCCTAAAGCACTCCCTCCCTCTGGCCCAAGTCTAGAGCATCGACCTCGTTTGCTCGAAGCTGAAGCATCCAATCGCGCTGAAGTAGATCTAGCAGAGCGGCCTGACGGTGTTCGAGATAGCTCCTGGTCTGCCATGTCTCTGAATCTCACGATCTGGTCTGAAGACATGTGCATGAAGATATCATGCAACTCCTCATCGCTCATCCCTCGACTCATCCTGAAAATGTCACTTGCACAAACAAAAAATGATGGTAGAATAATCAATTTAAATCATACAAAGCACAGTAATATAAATCCTAAAAAAAATATCTCACTTAAAATGCATATCTTATGTACCCTTATAAGCGATTGGTCAAAGAATTGAGTAAGTGGATGCTCCAAGTATGAAGTATCCTATGGTCCCATGTCAATCTCCTGACACAACTCCGCATACATTGGACTCATCCTTTTGTGGTGGACTCATGTTTGGATCCGTTGCTCGTCTATAACTATCTCATCTATAACCATGTTTGGCTCCATGTAAAAATATCGTCCGCGTGACCACACTACACTATATATTTTGTACTGTACATTGAAACACTCAAATTAGATGTCGCATATACAATATAGATATGACAAATCCTAAATACCTCATCACCTTTGGACTACATTCCCTCGAGAATTTCCACTCCTCCATTGAGACCTCTGCCCGTTCACGAGACGTTGTGGTCAAAGCTCCATACAACCATCGTGTTGACATGAACTGCGGCATCTCCTCCATGCCCTCGGGATATCCGGTCGATGATACGTACTACGTCAGAATTCAGATCGCGCTTCCTCTCGATCTTGCCTAGCGATCTAGTATTTGGCGAGCCACGTCTCGATAGAGGCATGGTGCAACATAAAAAAGCAATTCACCTTCTCCTCCATTGTAGCATCCATTCTTTTTTCTACCCCATTTCCAACCACCACATCTCTAGTCAGTCTATCATCGTCCTTCAGCGACCATAGCATTTTGTTGTCTGGATCCACTGTTGGTAGCCATTGTGAAATATGCACTAGCGCCTCAAACACCTTCAGCCATGCTACCTTCCGGTCAAGCTCGTTGTTGCACAAAGCCTTTAAAGGTTTTCATGAACCGCTCCAAGAAGAACATCCATTGCGTATGGACACGTCCAACAATCTCCACTTCATCTATAAGATGCACAACAAGGTGGATTTGTATCATCAGCATGCTGATGGACAGGTATTTCTCAAAGAGACAGACCATCTCCACTGCTCCTCGCATCGCGGATTCAATAGAGGACGTCTTGATCTCCTTCTGTGAGATCCATTGCACCAAAGTTGACAACCTGTAAATGGCCCCACTTATTTCTGGAGTAAGACATCCTACGATCACGATCGGTAGTACAAACTGTCACAAATGAGAAAGCATTATGAATAATGGCTACACTCCAAATAGCAAAATGTGCATGCCAATTATAATCCATTCGTAGTACAAACCTAACATATCTTATGCCAGTCATGGGATTTTAGCCCTGATAATTGGTCGTCTTTAGAAAATGCAGACTTGAGAGAACGCATCATACCCATCGGAGTGCGGATAGACTTGACTACTTGCTTCAAAATGGGCTCTTCTTTAGTGGAAAAAACCCAAGGAGCGCGAGGTAGCTGCACGCGACCATCAACACTTGGTTGTGGACAAAGCATCTCCATCTTACCTACCTTCTTCAAATCCATTCATGCCCCTATAGTGTCTCTCTTTCCTGTGATGTGGTCCCATAGTAAGCTGCCCACATTCTTGAAAATATGCATGGGATCTTGGTTGACCTGTAAGTGGGTCCAATATGGCAACTTGTAGAAAACTAAGAACCGTTGCATTCTGTTTGGATGTAACTCCGCGTGGACCATTTTCAGCTCGTACCAGCTTGCGGCGTTCATACGTTTTGGAGGTCGTCCAAGAAAACCTTCCCTGAGTTCATGATCCTCTGGCAAGAAAGCGGTGTGTCCTTGATATACCATCTTCTTCATGGTTTGTGACCTTCGGGAGTCTAACTGTGGCCCGCACAATGGATATGCATGATAACCTGAGGTAACTAGACCTGTTCCAACACCACAACCCAGTGAATACAAGCTTGAACGAGATAAAATATAGATATTACCAACGAGAATGGAGGCCTATTCACCTGAGCACTCTCCGAATCCTGGAAAGTCATGCATCATCCACATGAGAATGGCTCAAATATTGGCAGACCGTTGACCATCTTGCTTGCTCATATCTTGCATGGTGACCCCCTCCTCCCACAAAATCTTAAGCTCATCAACTAATGGACGAAGATACACGTCCATGTTTTTGACTTTGTAGCGGTTGGGGATGAGTAAGCTAAGGATGAGATGCCCTTTCTTCATCTAAAGCCATGGAGGGATAGTGTAGTTGACAAGAATTATAGGCCACACACTGTAAGAAGTTGAGCGTAGACCGAATGCGTTCACGCCATTCGTTGCAAGACCGAGCCGAAGATTCTTTGGCTCTCGGGGGCAAAGCCTGGGAAGGTAGAGTCAATGTGGCTCCATGCGCGTGAATCCGCTAATATTCGTTGAACTCCATCCGTGGACCTATTCTGCGCATGCCACATTGTCAAGCTCGCCATGCCGGACATACGAAACATGTGGTTTATGCGGGGGATAAGCGAAAAGTGTCTGAGAACTTTTTGAGGGATGGTTTGCCCTTGCAAGTCTTGTCAATACCTATGAGCACCACACTTTGGACATGTCTCCATAGTCTCGTATTCTCCTCGAAACAGTATACAATTGTTGATACATGCATGGATGTTGTAGTCTCGCGATCTTGAACAACAAGACCTTCATCGTTTTCCATTTTGTCTACGTTACAACAAACAATTTGTTTTTATTATCATTATTTTTTCTTAAATTGTTATGATCTCCTTCCATCTCTCTTTTTTTTTTCTTTCTTAAATTGTTATCCTCTCCTTCCATCTCTCTCTCTTTTTCTACGTTACGGCTTGACCATGACCACGACCACAACTATGACTATGACCATGACCACGACTACGACCACGACCACGACCACGACCATGACCACAACCACGACAGGACCACCACAACCACGACCACGACTACGACCATGACCACGACGACTACAACCACAACCACGACGACTACGACCACGACCACGACCACAACTACTACTACGACCATGACCATGACTACGACCACCATGACTACAACTACGACTATGACTATGACCATGGCTATGATCACGACCATGACTATGACTACGATGATCACGACCACAACCCACGACCACGACCATGACTACGATGACCATGACTACAACTACAACCATGACCATGACCACGACCATGACCACGACCATGACCATGACCATGACCATGACCATGACCAGCACCACCACCACCACCACGACCATGACCATGACCATGACCATGACCACGACCACGACCATGACTACAACTACGACTACGACTACGACCACGACCAAGATCATGACCACGACTACGATGACCATGACCACGACTATAACCATGACCATGACCACGACCACGACCACGACCACAAAAATGACTATGACTACGACCACGACCACCCCACGATCACGACAATGACTACGACTACTTATATAAAGATGACGAGAGAGACAAGAGTTGAGAGAAGAGAGAGGAGAAAGAGAGAGAGATCCGACTACAGCATTTGACACCCTTAGTCAATACACTGTGGAAAACACAAGCACAAATTGACATTGAATTATGGCAAGAAAATCCACCACAAAACAATAGTTATAATACTCGAGGTAGGATTTCAAAGTCTTATTGATTTCAATTGGTCATGGATGCCATACTATGGGTAGGTTGCACTCACTAAGAATAGGATTGGCGATTCACCTCATCTTCTCTCCATCATCAATAGAATTCTCCTTTACCATTTACAACTCACCCACCTTCTCTCCACACTATTGCACACTACAATCTCTATGAGGGCATGAGATTGGGATCTCCACAGATACCAAAGCATGATCTCTAGCTTGATGGTTGCATATATACTACTACTACTCATGGAATAAACCTTAAAATAGTTATTATGCTCAAATATATGCTTGTTAGAGCAAAAATTTGTTCCTAAGACTATTCTAAGGAAGAAAGAGGGTTAATGATAAAAGAGTGTCCTTCCTTGCAAGTGATTTTATATTATATTTATTTTAATGATGTTATTTTAGTTTTTTATATTTGTCTTTTTAATAAGAGATTTATTTTTATAGAATATCCAAAGTTATTTTTGGATTTATGTTATGAAAAATGAATGTTTTTCATATTGATAGCCTGATTGCCTTCATTGTATACTTGCGTGGACAAGCCCCATGTATGGAGGTCTCTTTGCAGGAAGAACATTATGCTAAGAGGCACAAGTATGCCAGGGCTCTCTGGCCATATATCCCTTAGGTTTGTTGAGGATCAGCCTAGCCCCTATGAGCCTAGGATGAGCTTATTGTAAGGTCCTATTTACTTTCTCTCTTTCTCTCCCTTCCTCACCCTCACCCTCTCTTTCTCTCTTTCCCTATTAGGTTTAATGATTTTTCTCTCTCCTCTCCCTCTCTCATTTCCTTTTTTCTCTTTCTCTCCCTCTCTCATTTCCTCACCCTCTCTCACCCTCACCCTCTCTTTCTCTCTTTCTCTATTAGGTTTAATGATTCTTTTCTCTTTTTCTCTCTCCTCTCCCTCTTTTTCTCTCATTTTCTCTCTCCTCTTCGTCTCTCATTTTTTTCTCTCTCCTCTCCCTCTCTCACCCTCACCCTCTCTTTCCTCTCCCTCTCTCACCCTCACCCTCTCTTTCTCTCTTTCTCTATTAGGTTTAATGATTTTTTTCTCTTTTTCTCTCTCCTCTCCCTCTCATTTTTTTCTCTCTCCTCTCCCTCCCTCATTTCCTTTTCTCTCTTTCTCTTCCTCTCTCATTTCCTCTCCCTCCCTCACCCTCACCCTCTCTCTCTTTTCCTATTAGGTTTAATGATTTTTCTCTCTTTTTCTCTCTCCTCTCTCTCTCATTTCTTTTTCTCTCTCCTCTCCCTCTCTCATTTCCTTTTCTCTCTTCCTCTCCCTCTCTCATTTCCTCTCCCTCCCTCACCCTCACCCTCACCCACACCCTCTCTTTCTCTCTTTTCCTATTATGTTTAACATCTTCTCTCTTTTTCTCTCTCCTCTCATTCTCTCATTTTTTCTCTCTCCTCTCCCTCTCTCATTTCCTTTTGCTCTCTTCCTCTCCTTCTCTCATTTCTTCTCCCTCCCTCTCCCTCTCTCATTTCCATATTATGTTTAATGTCTCCCTCCCTCTCCCTCTCCCTCTCCCTCTCCCTCTCTCATTTCCTCTCCCTTTCTCATTTTCCTATTATGTTTAATGTCTCCCTCCCTCTCTCTCTCCCTCTCCCTCCCCCTCTTTCTCTATCCCTCCCTCTCCCTCTCCCTCCCTCTTCCTTTCCCATTTCCTCTCCCTCTCCCTCTCTCATTTCCTCTCCCGCTCTCATTTCCCTATTATGTTTAATGTCTCCTTCTCCCTCTCCCTCTTTCATTTCCTCTCCCTCCCCCTCTCTTTCTCTCTCCCTCCCTCTTCCTTTCCCATTTCCTCCCCCTCTCCCTCTCCCTCTCTTTCTCTCTCTCTCCCTCCCTCTCCCTCTCTCATTTCCTCCCCCTCCCTCTCCCATTTCCTCCCTCTCCCTCTCCCTCTCTCAATATACACAAATTATACAAAAAAAGTAAGAAAGAGAGAGAATGCACTCTCCCTCCCTCTCGTTCTCTCATTTCATCCCCCTCCCTCTTCCATTTCCTCCCTCTCCCTCTCCCTCTCTTTCTCTCTCTCTCTCTCTCCCTCCCTCTCCCTCTCTCATTTCCTCCCCCTTCCTCTCCCATTTCCTCCCTCTCCCTCTCTTTCTCTCTCATTTCCTCTCCCTCTCTCAATATACAAAAATTATATTTAAAAGAGTAAAAGAGAGAGAGAATGCACTCTCCCTCCCTCTCCCTCTTCCATCTCCTCTCTCTCCCTCTCTTTCTCTTTCTCTTTCTCTCCCTCCCTCTCCCTCTCTCATTTTCTCCCCCTCCCTCTCCCTCTCCCTCTCTTTCTCTCTCATTTCCTCTCCCTCTCTCAATATACACAAATTAAACCCTAAACAAGTAAACGAGAGAGAGAATGGACCCACCATAAAGATTCGAAGGAGGGTTTGGTAGCTCCTCTTCACGACGACGGCTCCTCCTCTTCTTCACGAATGACGGCGGCGGCGGCAGAGAAGCCTTCTTCCTCTCCCTCTCTCACCCTCTATGCAAAACAGTCGCTCTCTCTCTCACTCTCCCTCTCAAAAACTTTCAGGAATGTGCGAAATGAAATACGCTCGAGTTTTGGCCCGCTTTTTTTTCTCTGTGGGGAGTCGTTATTTGCGTCACTATTAGCGTCGCATTTGCGACGCAAATAGTGACACCACTATTTATCATCGCTAATCGGTGTCGCTATGGCCTAGTTTCCTTGTAGTGTCATAGGTCTTGAAAACTCCTAAATGTCCAGCTAGAGGCAAAGAATGTAGTTCCTCCATAATTTTTCGCGTAAAAAAAGAGGTAGAAGGAATAACAATCTTGCCTTTCAACCAAATAAGGCCATTTTTGAACTGGTAATGCGAGTTTTCTTCCATAAAACCTTGCTGTAATTTTTGAAAAATATGGCTGAATTCTTCATCCAAAAGATAAGCCTCCTGTAATTCTTCAATCCAATCATTATGCAATTCTATCATATCTGAAACTTTGCAAGCCCACATACAAGAAAGAGAATTAGCCACTATATTATCTTTTCCCCTTGTACGAGTGATGTCAAAATCATAATTCTGTAATGTAGCTACCCAATGACGTTGCTTTGGAGTAAGATTGGACTGAGTAAGGAAATACTTAAGTACCCTGTGATCACTATGTACTCTGAATCGGCTGCCATAAAAGTAATGGTGCCACTTCTTAATTACATGCAAGATAGCCAACATCTCCTGGTCATAAGCATTCATGGTCATTCCTTTATCTGTCAGCTTACGACTCTCAAAGGCAATTACTCTATGCTCCTGTAGCAAAACAGCCCCAATGCCACGGCCACTAGCATCACACTATATAGTAAATTCTTTGGAAAGTTCGGACATACTAAGATAGGAGCAGAGGTAAGGAGTTCCTTTAACTGGTTGAGGCTGCTATCTGCAAGAGCATCCCAAAAGAAAGACTCCTTCTTCAACCTATCAGTCTCAAAGGAGCTGCAATGGTTGCATAATGCTTCATGAACCGATGATAGAATGAAGATAAACCAAGAAATCCTCTAAGAGAGGTAGTAGTAGTAGGTGTTGGCCAATCTTTTATATATTGCACCTTCTTGGGATCAGCTTATATTCCTTTTTCACTGACAATATGTCCCAAGTATTCCACTTCAGTCTGCATGAAAGAACACTTCTTCTCCTTAGCAAAAAGCCTGTGATATCTCAATACATCAAAAACCCTCCTCATATGTGCCAAGTGATCCTATAAAGTCTTGCTGTAGATCAAAATGTCATCAAAGAACACCAAGACAAACTGAAAGAGAAAATGTTGTAAAATCTTATTCATCAGGCTTTGGAAGGTAGCTAGAGCATTTGTAAGCCCAAATGGCATTACTAAGAAATGATAGAGCCCATGATCAGTCCTGAAAGCAGTCTTGACTTCATCACTCTCTCGCATGTGAATCTGATGATACCCTAATCTCAAATCAATCTTCGTAAAAAATCGAGCCTCCTTAAGCTCATCAAGAAAATCATCAATCCTGGGTATCGGATATGTGTTCTTCACTGTGATCTTATTAAGATCCATGTAGTCAATGCACATTCTGAAAGATCCATCTTTTTTTTTTACTAACAGGACTGGAGATGCATAAGGTGAAGACCTTGGTTCAATGAATCCCATCTCAAGAAG
Organism: Lygodium microphyllum; assembly: GCF_053477565.2. NCBI lineage: Eukaryota > Viridiplantae > Streptophyta > Polypodiopsida > Schizaeales > Lygodiaceae > Lygodium > Lygodium microphyllum. The sequence continues at coordinate 59,287,392 of NC_141156.1, read as the reverse complement.
TTCCTTTATTTTCTTACCTACTTCCTCTCGTTCACACTTTGATAATCTGTAAGGTGGCTTATTGATTGTCTTTGAGTTGGGCTCCAAATCAATGGGGTGATCTATTTCTCTCTTGGGAGGCAATGAAGTAGGTACTTCAAATAAATCTCTATACTCCTCAAGAAGAGCTATCAAGGTTGGATAGTTTGCTGAATTATTGGGCTGATCTTGCATTTCTTTATTCAAATGCAAAACAAATATTTGTTAGCGCCTCTTGTACTCCCTTTTGAGTTGTTGAATGGTAATAAGCTGAAAATATGATCTACTAGAAATTCCCTGTAAATGGATAAGCTGTCCATTGAAGATAAACTCCATATACAACTGTGAGAAATCCATAGTGATCCTGCCTAATGTCATCAACCAATCACAACTGAGTACAATGTCTATAGGCCCCATTTCCAAAGTGATTAGGTTTACTTTTGCTTCAAAATTTTTAGCCAACTGTAAAGAAACCTCTAGACATATCTGTGTGTTGATTTCCTCTTCACCATAGGCCACTTGAACTCTAATGGGCTGCTGTAAATCTAAGGGAATACAATTCAGCTTGTCCATGATGGACTTATTCACAAAACTATGAGTACTGCCACTGTCTATCAGAAATAACACTAACTTTCGGCATATGCTTCCCTTCATACGGAGTGTATTAGGGCTCTTAGATCCTGTCCAAGCATCCATAGAAATAGAACAATTAGTGGCAACAAGCGGCTCATAACAAGTCCCACCTGGATCAAACGAAACACTTTCACCTGGATCAAAAGGAAAAGAGTCGGCTAGATCATAAAAATACTCTTGCTCAACTTCTTCCTCAAGATCTTCATTTTCAGCATTAAGTGCAATTATATTAGCTTCATCCATGTCATCTTCAAAATCCTCAAAAACTAACATACTCTAAAGCTTGGGTTTGACATTTTTATATACACATTTTGAGGCATGATCAGGTGTATACTTTTCCCTACACTTGAAACATAAGCCTTTCTCCTTTCTTTCTTTATAAAGATCCATAGGAATAGATTTAGGATTTGTGTTTGCTGAAATGGATTTAGGCTTGATGTTCCCTTGTTTGAAGTCAACTCTTGGACTATTTGCTGTCTTGAAATTACTTTGAGGTCTAGAAGCATTGAATGGAGGATAAGTTGGTACCTGTAAGCTCCCATTTGGCACATGATTGCTGCCATAAGTGTTACCAACTTGCCCCTGCATAAAAACAGTCCTTGGCTATCCAAAACCAGGCTGAAATGAAGATTCTCTTCTATACTTTCTTCCATAAAGCTCCGCAAGCTCAATAGCCTTAAAGAGGGAAGTAGGATTTTGTGCCATGACATCAGATAAAGATGGCTCTAAACCATACATATACTTGTGGAGCTTAGCCTCATCACTGATTCTTTCCACATACATGGTTAGGTTGAGGAATTGGTTAGTGTACTCTCTTACACTTAGGCCTCTTTGTTTCAAACCATACCATCTCCGTGCCAATTTCTCTTTTTCAAGAGGGGAGATAAATACTTTAGCCATAAGTGCCTTGAAAGCTTCCCAATTCTCTACAAGTATGTTTTATTTTTTTATATACCTCCACCAAGTATGGGCAAATCCCTCCAAATGCAAGGAAGCAAAATGAATCTTCATGTCATCAGTTTTGGAGAATATGTCAACGTAGGATTCCATCTTAGAGGTCCACTCCTCTAAATCAGATGGTAAAGATGACTGGCCATTAAATTTGGCTAGAACAATCTTGTCCTTTAGCTCTCTTTCATGAAATGGTTGCTATCCCAAAATAGGCTGATCATGAATACCATGTATGGAACTCCCAAATTGAGATGGGAGTCTCCCAATAGGTGGCTGAGAACCACTATGTAATCTTCCTGTTGGTAGAGAACCCCTAGGAATTTGAGTATTCAGTCCAAAAGCTTGAGAATTAGCTCCATTCAAACTGCCCAAATAGTCATCACACCATTATGAAGCCTCTCCTACTTCATACTAGCTATTTGGGATGCATCTTCTTCCAATAATCCCATGTCCATGACCATTTTGGTTAGACGGCTAAAGTGGGACTGAAGGCTCACTGTTTGAATAAGCTTTCTCCTTAACTTCTTTTGATCCCATTTGCATTTGCATCCATTGGGAGAATTATGCCATAAGTTGAGCATTAGATTCCACCAACTTATCAATAGAAGCCTTTGTTTGAGTCATTGAATGCACCAAATTCTCAATGGAAGACTTCGTTTGATCAGTAGACAAAACCGTTTGCTCCATTCTTGATAATATGGCCTCATGTCGTTCCATGTCTCTGTTCATGGGGACGCACAAGGTATTATTGAGTATACTAACTTCCCCTTATTGTTGAGGATCTTCAGGGCTCTCTTGAGGTGTATTATCCAACATGGAATCCCTGATTTGCTGAGCATAATCTTCATGGACCTTATTTTTACCCTTATGTCCTGCCATAATAGTGAAGTCATGTAGTACCCCTTGTTAGAAAAACGGCTATAACTTTTGCTAGGAAACTCCAATTTCAAAATTTTCTAGTTCAAATTGAAGCGAAGAATGCCCTCTTTGAGATGAGCTATAACACACTATAATAGATTTAGGACAAAAAAAATTTGTAGCTCAATTTTTGAGTCTGAATTGTTTAGGCCTACACCCTGTCTAAGCCTGTAAGTGCCATGTTTTGACCCTATGAGGCAAGATAGTAACCCCAAATGGTTACCAAACCCTGTAGAAGGCTGGATAGGACATGTGGGTACTTTGTAGTACCTACACATGTACTTCAGTAATGAAGGGTGTACCTGTAACCACCTGTAAATGCCCTGTAGTGCCCTGTAAATTCCCTGTTTTACCTTGTTTTGAACCTGTAGGTACTTGAGCCTTTGGAAAGTTTTCAGTCTTCAATTCTCCACTCGTTGTACCTGTGTGAGGGATAAAATGGCATGACAAGCTCCCTACACAGGCTCCGAATCACTGGGAGGTGGGCAAAGTTCCCCCCGGGTTGGTTGGGTTGCACCCCTTCGGGATCTTTGATAGTGAGGGAGGGTCACCTCTCTTTTGTCCCACTATCTCCCTCGGCATCCACTTTTTTCCTTGATGGGTATATCAACATGGCAGTAGCTTGCTAATCTAATCAATCAATATGAGATGCATTTTTGAAATATTCATTCAGGCATTCATGAGATGCAATTGAATGGAATCTTGAAGGTTTGGATAGAGGAAGGGTCTTACCAATGCAATTCAGTGACTCACTGCTAGTACTTACCCTTTTATAATATTTCAGCTTGGGTAAAAGAATTCAGCCAATAAATGGATTAGAGTGAACAAATTCATCAATCAATAGATTCAATCAATTGGATTCAAGTGTTATGCTCGAAATTTTAGATTGAAGCCTCTAAATCACTATTTAGAACTAGTATGCATAGAGCAAGCATTGCATTACATGAATGGATTGATTCAAGCAAAGGTTGGCTAAAATTTGATGGATATTATTCAATTCTTTAATCTCTCAATCAAATAGATTAAGCTCAGCAAATGGATTAATGAGAGAGATTAAGAATTGAAGAAAAGTACCTTTGACATGGTTGATGATGACTTGATCAATCTTCATATGCTTGATAAAGCCTCCGATGGTCCAATGTTGCCAAAAAATCCCCAAGGCTTGTGTATTCAGTGCTTAAGATTAATCTTGAAGCTTCAAATGCTTGAAATTAAAGCAATAAACCCGTTTTTCCCAAATTTTGGCTCCATGGAAGCTCTTGAGCTTCAATCTTTGACCATTTGTGCTTAATCTTTGCAATTTGTTGAAGAATCCTTACTGAAATGATGCCACGGGCTGAAAAGATGAAGAATCTTCAAGAAATTGTTGAAGAATGAGAGCTTGGGCTGAAGCTTTCATAGCTGCCATGGACTTTCATCTAGGGTTTAGAGGAGGCTGAAGAATCTTGAATAGAGTTCAATCCTTCAATTTCACTAATGATTTTCACTTGCCAAAGATCAGGGAGAGTGCCAAGGGCTAGAGATGAAGCATCAAATGCAAGAAACAGGCTGGAATTAGCCTGAAAATTGCACTGCAATTTTTGAGGCTGTTCCTGGCTCCATTGCTGAGCCAATCTGAAGCAAGTAAGTAGTCATAGTGCAGGTATTGAAGTAAGAAAGCTATTCCAGTGGTTCTTGGCCAAGAAGATTAGAGGTCTAAGAGATATGAGCACATCTTGATGATGAACTTCCATGAAACCTGCAGGAAACTCCAAGAAAGAGGAAAGAGAACTCCCTCTTTTCAAATTAACCACAGTTTGTTCCCAAATTAAGCCCGATTAGCTTTCCTTAACCCTAATTACCTCCAATTTTGCATGAATTTTGATGACGACCTATCACTTTAACCGTCCTCCGCTATATCTGACCTTGGATATCTCCAGATGTGGTCTCTTACTAACTGTAGATAATCTACAGCACTCCACTAGTCACTATCTTGTACAATTTTTGTCTGAAATTGATTTTGATAGAGGAAAATAGGACTAAAAATAGAAAAAAAAGAATGGATCAAAGACCAATGCTCTGATACCACTTGTTAGAGAGTGAAGTAGGGAGAGAGAAAGAGGAGAGAGAAGACTGCAAGAAGAGAGAGAAGAAGAGTGACGAGGAGAGAGAAAGACTAGATTTGGAGAGAGAAATACAGGAAAGAGAGAGAAGCCATAGAAGCTGTGAGCAAGATGGGAGAGAAGGACTGTAATTGTATTAATGTGTCAAACGATATGAAAAATTACATGTCATCTCCTTTTATACCAATGTCAGTGTGACATTGCATAATATCAATATTATTTACACTAAATCCTTATTCCTAGCTTCTTACAGATATCACTTATGGTTAATTGATCAAAATACAATGCCTTATAGAAAGCGAGTTGACTACTTGAGTAGCAGAGGAGACATGCAATTTAGTGTTTCATTGATCAATTTTTATTTGACATTGAAGACTCATGAAATGGAACAACAAACTTTCAAAACCCTTTGCAAATGGTAAAATCACGTTTCATACGTCAGTGAATCATTTTGCAGGAAAGGTTACAAATTTGATAATCTTCAATGCCTCGAAATTTAGAACTATAGGGAAAATATGACAAGAAAAAGTTTAATACCTCAGATTTACAGTCCTTGCTGCTAAGAATAAATGGTTTTTTATTAGAATACGAATGGTTTGTCTTCCGATGCTTACAAGATAAATAACTTGTCCAAGATAAGACAAAATAAAAGAAAAAAAAAACATAAACCTGACCTTGAGTTGTCATATATATATATATACCAATGGTCACTGCACGTTTAATCAAGAAGTACAGTGCACTAATTCAAAGGAGTTGTGCCCAAAAATATAAGTGACATACAGCACAACTTCCTAGGAAAAAATTTTCTGCACGTCACATGTGTGAAATTAACTAGATATTACAACAGCCACACGTGTAAAAATGTTAGAATATCAAGCTCCATCTACTCTTCAGTCAGTCTATCTTTATGTGTGTGACCAACATTAGCTAGTACAGCTGTACATGTGTGTGACATTCAATAAGTTGGTGTAGTCAGTGACTTAACTAGAGTTAGTCTTGGTTAGTCATACTTATGTGTGTAAGTCTCTTTTAGTGAGTATGATGGAAGAATAATGGAAGAAGAACAATAATGAAAGAAGAACAACAATGAGCTGAGGCTCATCTTTTGCTCCACTCTGTCTCTCTCCCTCTCTTCCAACATGGTATCAGAGCCTGAATGCCTGAAGCCTGGAGGCTTGGCAATGGCCATTTGACATCAAGACATTAGAACTGAAGAGAATGTCATCAAAGGAGATTGTGCCTCTAGCCCTTTTTTTACAAAAGCTATATCTTGCTACAAAAATGGTTTTTGGAGAAACGGCACATGATTCTTGACCATTTTGATGTGATCTATAACTTTGAGGAAGAAAATTTTTTCAAATTTTTTGAATGCTGAAATGATTAGATTTTTAGGTTGATTTTTGTTGTTTTTGAGGCCTGAATGGTTAATTATTAATGGATTTTGAGTGATGATTGGTTGTTTTAGAAGTGTTTGAAAGTGTTTTTAGATGATATTGATTATGTTTTGGAAGCTCACGATGATTTTCAATAGAAATATGAGGCTCTGTGATGTTCTAATAGGTTCTCTTGAGGCTCTAATTGGTTCTTATACCTTCTGTTTAGCTTCTGTTTTGTTTTGATTTTCTCCTGTATGAAGTATGGATTGGTGATTGATGAAGGTTGAGATCTTTTGAAATCTTATTGAGTAGTTTTTGATAGTTTGGAATGGTTTTAGTACGAGTTATGAGGTTCTGATGTTTTCTGTTGACCCTCTGTAAACCTTCTATAGAGCCTCTGTCTCTGCTCTATCTCTGCTTTGTTTCTATTCTATTGAGTAGTTTCTTTTGAGAGATTATTGAGTATTGTAGTAAGGAGATGATGTACTATTGATTGAGAGAGAAAGATGATGTACTATTGATTGAGAGAGAAAGAGAGAGTCAGAGATAGCCAATTCTATCAAAACAATGTATCTTTTATGAGAGATTGAGAGAGAAAACTATGAAAACAATGAAGATGGATACTATGTGATTATTTCCATTCAAAAATGTTGTGTTCTTTTATGTTACTTGTTCTATTGATGGATTCTATAAAGATGTTGAAGATTATGGTTGATTCTATTAAATCCGTGGGAGATATCTACTATGATGTTGCGTGAAGATTTGTTCTTTTCCTTGTTATGGTTCTCAAAAGAATGAAACAAAAGCTTGTAGATGTTACAAGATAGATTTTCTTGCAATAGAAACCCCTTTTCCTTGGTTTTCCTCTTGGGGTTGGGGATTTTTGGTGCAGAGCCGGGGAAACTTGCCATCAACAAGCACCAGAATAGGCTAAAAATGAAGGAAATGGCATTGCCAAGAAGAGAAGAATTCAATGGATGTTTGCAAAGTTCCTTCTTCCACGAAAGAGTTGGAGATTCTTATTGCCAAAGCCACTTTCCACAAGAAGTTCATCCCACAATGGCACAAACATATTACCATCATGATGAAGACTTTATGTGGTGGACTATTTTCTCTTCCTGTTGAAGCAACAAAGACGTGCATCTTGGTGGTAAATTGTTTGGGAGCAAACTGAAGAGCAGAAACAGAGAGAATGACCATCCATGGAAGATTTGAGAAGTTTTCAGACATCATCAAGTGGGAGATTGTGAAGAAGCCAAATCTTGTATGTCAAAATCCTTGAGATTTCACATATGGTTAGTTGATCAAAATACAATGCCTTATAGACTGCAGTGGAAGGTGCAAGACTGTATGACGAAGTTGAAGCAAGGCTGTCAATGACCGCAAGAAGAGGAGTCTTACCTCCTCCCATGCCAGGAATGGTATACCCACCAAATGCAGTCCCAAGGACAGCTCGCTACCCCTATCCCCATATACAAACAGTGCCACAATACAATGCACCTAATCCACAATGGCCATAGACAACAATGCCTCAAATGATGGTTCAACTACAACAGCGGTGGTCTCAAACAGTTCCTCCAATGGTGACTCGATAGCAGTGGAATCCTACCCACTGGAATCAACAACCCCAAGTATCAACAGGAGCTTTGAATCAGAATCAGAACAGAGGATCTCTTGGATCAACCCAACTCGTGTATGCAATAATTATAGAAGCTTCTCAAAATCCTACTACCAGTACTTCAAGATGTGAAAAACTAAAGGAATACCTCTCCAATTCAGCGGCAAGTATCAAGAAAGAGCTTATGGATGTGATTACAGAGTAGCTATAGATGCTGAAAGTGAATACCACCAATATATCCACTCTTGTGGGAGGTGGGAGAGATGTGATGCATTCAAATACATGGTGCAGAAAGTGCCATCAAAGCGGGACATTTAGCATCTAAATGTATGCAAAAACTAACCATTCTTGGAGCCTTCTATTCAAACTGTTTGGGGAAGAAGCATACAGAGGATATATGCTCTTTGAAAGAGATGCATGAATGAAGACAGAAAGATGAAAACACAAGATTCAACTTGCTAGAATCCAAAATGACAACACAAGACATTGGACCAAAGCCTAGGGAGTTTGGTCCTAATTTTGGTCCAAAGAGGTTTCCCTCTCAAAGTTACAAAGAACGACAGTCTATTGGCGGTGGTCAGAGATCAGAGGTGGAATGTTACAGATGTGGAGAAAAGGGTCATATCTCACTGAATGGTCCAAATCCTAGAAGACCTGTGGATTACAAGCCCTTATGCAATCGATGCAAAGGAGAAGGCCACATTGCAAAAGTTTATCCAAGTCTAGCCCCAGTGAAATCTACTTCTGATACCCAACATAAGACCCAAGAACTTGGTTCCAATTTGGTGGAATTGGAAGCAACCGCAATAACGCATGCAAAATAATGAGAATCCATAGTTCCAAAAGAGAATGCTCCTTTTTCCAAGACTATGAAATTCAATCTCCCTCAGGAAAAGCAGAACAATCCAATACAGAGTAAGGAAGTACAGAGCACTACAGAGCCACAGAAAGCTACAGAGATAGAAGCAAAGATAGGACCAGAGGTCTAAGAAATAGCGGATGTGAAAGTCCCTCCTCATGAAGAAGAAGCATATATGCCACCACTCCTAGAAGAAAAAGGGAAGATAAAAGTAGACGTGGCTCCATTTCCCAGTCGATTGGAAAAGCTTGTGGATCCTATCAAAGAGTATGATTTGGTCAAAGATCTAGACACCTTTAAACCAAACCTAACCTTCCGACAGTTGTTGATGCTGTTTGCCAAAAAAGATTCAAAAGCATTTTGACAAGAAAACGCGGCCTAAGGATTGCTCCCCCAACAATAACAAAGTCCAACATAGCCTCAAAACCTGTGAAGGAAGTGGATGTGGCTAATGCCTTCCTAGATCCTAGAACCCCAAAGATTAGTGTATGGATAGAAGGATGCTTTATTTTAGATGCATTGATTGATTGAGGCTCATCAATAAACATAATGATGGATGTGGCAATGAAGGATCTAGGTTTGCAAGGAATTCAACCTACACATTGGTTTAAAATATTCACAAACCAAATTATAATCAAACCGTTGGGCATTCTCCCATATGTAAAACAACCCTTATAGGAAGAGACTATTGGCTGACATATTTGGTGGTCAAACCAAATTCTTACAGAACTTCATACTCTCTGCTATTGGAAAGACCTTGGCTTTTTGAAGCAAGAGCTAGGACAGATTGGTTCAAAGGCACCCTAACCCTAGGTAGATGACCCAATAAAGTGGTGTTGAAATTGTATGGAGCGCAAAAAGGCAATAGATCCACATCCATCAAAGTCATAACAAACTCCTCTAGTGAAGTACCAGATGGTATATCATGAGATGAAGAGGTTGTTAAATAGATCATTTCCAAGAAAATAGAGGCACAGTCCCTAACAATGGGCACTATAAGCCAACTACCGAGAGAAGCAAAGTCTTTGTCCATGGGAGAATACCTCCTGCCTCAACTCGAATTGACTTCTGAAATCACCTCTGACAGCAAAATAGAAGCATGGATGTAGTGTTCTCCATGTTACATGGAAGTCATAGAGTTAGAGACAGAGACAGACACAGACAAAGGAAGCAAAGACAGATATAGAGACAGAGGCAGAAGCAGAAGCAGACATAGAGATGGAGGCCTTGTTCTTCTCCTATAGAGCCTCTATAGAAACAACGATAGAGCCTCCAGAGGAAGAGGATGAAAATGATGAGGAAGAAAAAAAAGTAGGTTATGAAAGTGCAGTTGAAGAAGATCCTCTGATAGTGGACAATCTTGTTGATGTCCCTACAAAGACATCAGAGGCCGAGGATCTCACAGTGTTAGATGGAAGGACCATGATTCCATTTGGGTTGACTAATGGACCACAAAGTATGCAGAATCAGCATAAGCAATGGATCAAAGGTATAAAAATTAAGTTCACCAATGGCTCATGTCGCCTTGACCATTCATTCTGGAGAAAAGATGATGATGATGCCCCTTGTCAACAGAAGCTAGAGCCATCAGAGCCATGGCTTATAGAAGGTCCGTGCTATGTGACATTCTTGGACACATCCTCTGAAGATAAATCCCTAAGTCCAAAAGAAATCACCACTCACACAGAAGAAAATAAAGCTTTGATACCCTTCCAACAATCCCAACAGAAAAATGAGTCATATGTTCAAAAGGAGGACATTGGTTCTAGTGGAACATCAGATAATGACATCAGACGATTACACTACTCCCTTGAAGGTGTCAAGCCTCTATCCAGAAGCAATTCATGGGACATTTATCTGTGAAGTGGAAGGTGAAAGGCAATTAACATTCCTGGATGCTAACGGTACTGAACGTCACCTGAAAGTGGGTCTAAATCTTCCAGAAGAAGAACTAGTGGTTCTGCAAGACCTATTGAAGGAGAACTTAGGTGTGTTTGCTTGGTCGTACAAAGACCTAAAGGGGATTGACCCTACATTCTGTCAACATCACATTGACCTTAAACCAGATGCCAAACCTGTGAGGCAAAGATAGATGCATATGAATCCTAATTATTCTGCTCTAGTGAAGGCTGAATTATTGAAGCTTCTTGAAGTAGAGTTCATTTATCCCGTGGCTAATAGTTAATGTATTTCACCCATTGTGGTTGTGCCCAAGAAGAATGGGAAGCTTCACATCTGTGTGGACTTTTGAAAGCTGAACTCCAAGACGAAGAAGGAACATTTCCCTATCCCATTCACAGACCAACTGTTGGACACAGTGGTGGGCCATGATCTTTATTCCCTCTTGGATGGATTTAGCAGATACAACCAAGTCCAAATCGGAGAAGAGGACCAATCCAAAATAACCTTCACCATAGAATGGGGAACCTATGCTTACAGATTGATGCCATTTGGGCTCTGTAATGCTCCTACTACCTTCCAATGAGTAATGATGGCTACCTTCTAGAACCATCTACATGGTTTCATTGAGGTGTATCTCAATGACTTCTATGTCTATAGCCTAATCCGTGAACATTAGGGACACCTAGAGAAATGTTTTGACAGATGCTAAGAGTATGGGATCTCTCTCAACCCCAAAAAATGTGTATTTGGAGTCTCATCAAGAGTTTTTCTAGGCCATATTGTCTCTGTACAAGGGATGGCAACAAATCCAGCAAAGATTGAGAAGATTTTCGCCTTAACAGCACCAACAAACCTCAAGAAATTGAGAGGATTACTTGGCCATGTGGGCTACTACAAAAGATTTATTGCACATTTTGCAACCCAAGCAGCCCCTCTACACAAGCTCCTAAGGAAAGATGCAGATTTCCTTTGGACTAATGATTGTGAAGAAGCCTTCAATACCTTGAAATAGTGCCTCATCAAAGTAGCTATCTTGCAGCCTCCTGAGACTGGACGAAGGAGTTCCATATGCATACGTATCCATCAGTTGAAGGGCTAGATGCTGTTTTATGTCAAAAGCACCCATCTAAATTAGATCAAACAATCTATTATGCAAGTCAAAAAGTAATTATGAGATCGGAACTACACAGTGAGACAGAGCTTGAGTGCTTGGCAATAGTGTTTTCATTGGACAAGTTTCGACACTATCTACTATTGATGCATTTCAAGATCTATGTGGACCATGAAGCCCTATCCTTCCTGAAGAACAAAGAAGATGTCAAAGGGCCGCTAATGAGATGATTGCTCCTATTCTAGGATTTTGATTTTGAAGTGGTCACTAATCCTGGCCATTCCCATATCATAGTCAATCATCTATCACGGATCCCTCAAACTATAGAAGAGGAACAGGATGATCCATACCTTCCTGATGCTTCCATATTTCTAGTCGACACAGCTACTCGATGGTACACAGACATAGCCAACCTCCTGGCAACTCAACAATATCCCCTTGGCATCTCGAGCCGTGAGAAGAAGAAGCTTCTGTTGGAATCAACTCCCTACACCATGCTATGCGGTGCACTATACAAGAAAGGCAAAGATGAAGTGTTGCGAAGATGTGTTGTAGGAGATGAGATTGGGATTATTCTTAAGTCTTGTCATGACGAGCTATGTGGTAGACACTTTGCAAGAGAAGCAACAGCCAGGAAGGCTCTGTTAGTAGGATACTGGTGGTCAACCCTCCACAAGGATGCATATGACTACTGCAAGAGATGCGATGCTTGTCAGTGAATGGGGAAACCCATCAAAACAAGTGCCATACCGCTGCAACCTATCCTTCCCCTAAAACCGTTTGAGAAGTGGGGGATTGATTTTGTGGGTCCCAATGATCTTCCCACCAGACGAAAGCAAAACAGATACATCCTAGTATGTATGATTATGTCACCAAGTGGTGTGAAGCTAAATCTCTAAAGCAGGATGATGATAACAGCATAGCCTTGTTCATGTATGAAAACATCATCACCCGTTTTGGTGTTCCCCTAGATCTCGTAAGTGATTGAGGTACTCATTTCCTTAATAAGATCATGGAAGAGTTGACAGAACTGTATAAGATCCAGCATCACAAGTCCATCCCCTATTACCCCAGAGCCAATGGCCAAGTTGAAGTCACCAATCACATCCTCTGCTTGATCCTAACAAGGATGATTGTTGCACATCATCGCGATTGGGATGATCGACTTACAAAGGACCTCTGGGCATACAGAACCTCTTATAAGGCAATTACATGGCAAACTCCTTTCCAGTAGGTGTATGGCATAGAAGTCGTCTTCCCTGTTGAGGTGGAGTTGCCCTCTTTGTAAGTGGCAGTTAAAGAACACCTCGGAGATTTTGAGTCTCTCCAACCATGCTTGTTGCATTTGGAATGTCTGGATGAGATTCGGCGGATGGCCCTGCAATGCATGGAAACCACTCAAGCGCGACGCAAGGCCTATGATGACAGTTTCATAAAGCACAAGGAGTTTCAAGAAGGTGATCTTGTCCTGGCCTATGATTCACAATTTGAAAAGTTTCCTGGCAAGCTACAACAATGTTGGATGGGTCCTATAAGGTTCTTACTCTCAATCCTAATGGTTCTCTGTCCAAGTGCAAGTCGTCGACGCTTCTAAGGATCCCTTTCTGATTAATGGCTATCGCCTGAAGCACTACTTCCCTCCCTGGGGATATTCACAATCATAGTCAACCTACCCTTTCCCTTTTGGGCGTCGCACTATCCTTCTCCTTGTGTTCCTGATAGCCCTTATGGTCTTCCTCATGAGGCGGCATCATTCTGCTAGCCCCTCCCAGACACCTCCCATCCTTACTCTGTTCTCCTCTCGTCTGATCAAGCAGTGGTGATGAGGATGGTCCTACTACATGGTATTTCTACCATTCTCTTTATTAAAAGAAAAGAAAAGAAAAAACAAACAAACAAACTACTATGGGAGAAAAGAAAGCAATTCCTTGTCATAGCAGGCCTCGTTCCAAGACAAGGAGGTAAACACCCTTGGACGGGAAGCTCGCTGTGGAAAAGGTGGCAACACCTCGCAGTTCAGAACAGTTAAATCACTAGCTGAGTCTTTTCAGATGCAACTTTCCAGAGCCATCTCCCTCGGTGCACTAGATCAACAGTCTCATTTGAAGGACTAATTCCCTAAAACAAACTACCTTTTCCAAAGATGACATGCTCTACAGATAAAATCAAGTTCTGATCTATTGGCTACCTCCGTGGGTATGCCTCTTCATCAACAGATGCAACGATCTTCATCAACAACCCCCTAAGTGATGTGAGTTTTCATCCTAACTGGATGGGGATGTGAGTATGGTCTGCCCTCTGTATCTATTAGTGAGCATGAGACACAGGGTGGGGTGAGTGATCAATCCTTTCCCTTCAATTCAATTGAGAGGTGCGATGTGTAAATGGAGTGTTGCATGCATGGGATGGGCCTCTCAATGCACAAAGCACGATTTATTCCTGTGCACTGCACTATAAGGCTCCCTGGCCTTCCTTCTCGCACCGTATGCCGACACAGGGTGGGATGCACAGTTGCACCATCAAATGTGCACAAGGCATACAACAATTCTGCACAAGTGAATGTGAATATTACATCAATGGGTTTTAGGAATGGGCTGCCCTCTATATCTTTCAACAAAGCGTGAGACAGAGGGTGGGCTGAGTGTGACTGGTGTTTCTCCTCAATCAATTCCGAGAGGTGAGATTGAGGGACATTACGACAATTGGAGTTAGGTACATTTTCATTTCCCTATGCACACATGGGAGGGGTCTCTGCCATCATCATAGGACATGTCGCCCGGTTCTGTGCACTACACTACAAGGCTCCCTGGCCTTCCTCCTTGTACCTATGCTAGATGGGTGGAACACATGAATGCACCATCAATTTTGCACACTGGCATACTCCCTCCCAATCACTTTTCCCTTGTTCAATTTTACACCGGCCGTGAGTTATGGGATTTCTTGCTTATTCATTGAGCGATGGGCATCATGGGGCAAGCAACTTTTCTATCATCCTCTTGAGTGCCCGTGAGCTGAGAGTTCTATTCTTCATCATTGATACTTGAATTGACTGATTTTATCGACAAAGATACCTCCCTGGGTGCTATTGCATGGTCCTTGCCATGTTGGATGTATTCTGTGGTGCGCCTTGGTCCCTCCTGCCACCCGACGACGGCTTCAATCTTCTTGCATCAACAACGGTGGTTCCCTTCAACCATCTATGAAATGGGCCAAGTGTTCCTAACCCTACATTTGTTTTTGCAAGTGTCTCTTATGCCTTAAGTGTGGGGACTTCAGCGTCCATTCGGTTGCCAAGTCCAAGGCCGTGTCGATCAATCTACCCTAATCGGTAAGGTTCTAAGTATGGGGACGTGTCCCTGTGCGTCTGTTGAGCATATCCCCTTACATATGTTATTAACCAATCATACATGTCTACCATGTACTAGTCTTTCCCTGATGGGGTCCCTTCCCCATCGACCCATCCTCGTATCCCCTATCGTTGAGACCGTTTCCCTTGTGGTCTCTTTTATTGCGCGAATTTTTTCCCTTTTCTATGTGAACATACCCTACGTTCACCAAACTCCCAATCCAACCTTATAATCATGTTCGTCTCTTTGAATGACACACTTTTTTTTTACATCCCCCTATTCCAGCTTCTTGTTTTTGAGTTATTCATTTTTAAAGCTTTTCTCACACAATTAGATGTATTTCCATGTGACCGCACCCTTATCGCTTCAAAATAGTGATCTAACATACCAACCCTATCCTATGCCTTCCCTTGGATATTTTTTCTTTTAATCACCTGTCATTCCAATGTACGGTTTGTCTGTTATTCATTTTTGCGTGGTTTTGTGCCGTTTTCACGTAGGTTTTTGCCCTTTTTCCATGTGAACCTGCCATATTCTCTTCGAAATTTGATTTTGACTAGATAGCCTTGTTCGGCCACCCTTCTTGCACGTTTCTCCTTTTTTCTCCACCCCATTTCGCTCTTTGGATTTTTTGTTATTAATTTTTCTTAGTGTTTTCGAGCTTCATTTTCTTATTTTTTCCATGTGAATGCCTCCTAACTCCATCTAAAAGGAGATTTGATGTAGTAGCCCTAAAGATCATTTGTGTCCTGACATTTTTTCTTTTTACTACCCCCCATTCCAAGGATCGGATCATTCAATCTTATTTCTGAAACCCGTTTCGGATACGTTTTTTGGGTTTTTTCCATGTGAACGGGGTTTTTCTTAATCAACACTATGTTCTGATGTGATAGGATTTTTGGGAACATTTTTATGCACATTTTTCCTTCTTCCCTCACTTCGTTCTGGCTAAAGTATTTTTCTATATTAATTCCCGTATGCGTTTTCAGGTTTGATTTTTTCCTTTTTTGCATGCGAACCCCTCCTTATTCCCTTGGATATGCATTTGATTGTGCTCACCTTGTGAATCCCCTTCCCTTGGACATTTTTCCTTTTTATTGCCCTTCGTCCCAGTGCTCGGATCTTTTTATATTAATTTTTGTGCCCCGTTTGAAGGGTCATTTTTGGTTTTTTCCATGTGAACATGTCTTATCTCTGTCAAACTTGTGTTCTGACATGATAGGCCTGTCTGGCATGACTTTCACATTTTTTCTTTTTCCCGTGCTTCATTTTGGCCAAGGAATTTTTTGGTATTAATTTTCGTATACGTTTTCGGGCTCAATTTCTGTATTTTCCCCATGTGAACACCCTGAATTGTTCCCGAATACCCCGTTGCCCTTTTTTGCTATTTTTCCCTCGTCGCTAGGGCTATTTTTCCTTTTTATAAAATTTCATTCCGATGCGCGGTTTGCATGTTTTTAAATTTTATTTGTTTTGTCAAGTTCCCCGCGCACCTCACCTCGCGCGTGAACGCACATGTTTTTGCTTTTACACGCCTCACCACGCTCCCGTGTCGTCCATGCCTTCCTTATTGTCGTCCCAACCCCCGTTGCTTCCCCCCACTACAATTTTTTTTACCTCGCCCCACGTATAAGCGCAGGACGAGGGGGGGTTTTATTTTTCTCTTTATTTATTATTATTATTATTTATTTTAAAAACAAAAATTAATTAAAAATACCCCCCACTCGAGGGTTTCTCTCCTCTCTCTCTCTCTCTCTCTCTCTCTCCTTGCCATACCCTCCCCCTCCCCCTCCCCCTCCCCCTCCCCACAATCATCTTTCTTCTCCCTCCCTTTCCCCCCCAAACCTCCCCTCCCCCCTGCCAGTTCGTGCCCTTAGGCCCTCCCTCCTTGCCTGTTAATCCCCGCCCGCCATATTTGGTCCCACCCCCCATATTTGCCCCCCCGCCCCATATTTGTCCCCTTGCGCCATTTTTGCCCCCACCCCTATTTTTGTTACCCCCCCCTTTTCCAACCCCCCAAACCCACCCACCCACCACCAAAATACAAAAAGAAAAGAAAAGAAATAATAAAAAAATATCCCTTGGCCCCCATTCCCCCTTTCTTTTGCCCCTTCTACTTGCATTTCCCTTTCCCTCTCCCGACATGTTCGTGTGATTATTTGGGGGCCTTCGCATGCAATCGTGCGGGACTCCATCTTGTGTTCGCATGCGTAGTTTTGGTCTTCATGTCCGTGCCGTTTTTCACGCGGGTGTTCATGTGTGAGGATGTGCATGTGGCCTTGTCCGTATGGTGGTTCGTGCCATTTGTTTGCAAGCTACTGCTCACATGCAGCTGGGTACCCATTTTTCATTAAAAAACCCTTTATAAACACATTAAAATTTAAAAAAAATACAAATTCCTAAAAATTTTAAAAAAATAACTAAAACTTCCTTTGATCAACTAGACAATTTTAGAATTATTTTTTAAACCTAAAATTTCTCAAATTAATTACAAAAATTTCAAACACTTCAAAATTCATTTAAAATCCATTAAAAATTGGTCAAAATTTGTTTAAAAATAAATAAATATATATAATTTATTTTTTTAAAGAAAATTCCATCTACCTTTTTCTTTAATTCTAACTTTTTAAAAAAGCTAAACATGCTTTACAAAATGCTCAATTTTTATTTTTGGGTAAAATTCTTGCAAACACCTATTAAATGCTAAACATAAATGGCAAAATGTTGGAAAAATCTAGTCTTGCAAAAATCTCACCCAACACCACATGTTTTTTTATGATTATTATTATTATTTAAATGAGGTATTGGTTTTTTTTTTCGGAGCTTACAATGTTTAATTTTTTTTCAGTTGTTGGCTTTTCTCTTTTGAGATTCATTTGCATTGTGGGACTGCTACGTGCGCATTCAGTATCCACACATACACACACACACACACTCTTAGGTAATTCTTTTCCCCCTTCTCGTTTTTTTTTCGCTACCCTAAAAATTCACTTATTAATTTCTAAAATGAACCCTAATCACCACCATGGCACTTAATCTTTTAATTAATGAATCTGCATTTAGAGACCTAGTCTGGGTATCAAAGTTCGAGATTCGTTAAAAGCACCGTTCCACGTTAATAAATTGTAAGTAATAATTTAAAAATGAACCGTTGTTTTCTTATTAAGGTTTACAACCTAATAAAATTTCACCCATTTTTAATAATTTAGTAAAACAAACCCTTCACTAAAATCATTCCCCTCACTGCACTTTCTTATTTCCCTTTTCAAATGAATAAGCTTCATGGGATGGGCACATGTAGACTATAGAAATGTTTTTTCTTGTCAACTAATGGTCAAAGGTGTTCTAGTTATGACATGTGTGGTTCTTGATTTGGTTGATTTAGATGATTAAGGGTACAGTTTGAACTTATTTTCCATTTTATCTGCCTGATACGGGGGATTGAGGGTACATGTTTGTTGCATAGCATGAAGCTTTGGGTCGCATATGTCTAGAGATTATGTCAATTTTTTTCTAGGATGTGCCTTGCTTGGGGATAGTCGGTCGAGTCTCGTTTCAAAACCCTTGTTTGATATTTTATCTTTGATCTTTTCTACTAGTTTTGTAGGCATCTATTTTGTTTGTGAGTGCTGTGTGTGTTCAATATCTGAATGGCACCTTGTACGCCTCCTCCTATTCAGTACGTCCCATTGATCAGTAGGGATTATTCTTCCCTACTAACTTTTGAGCCTATGGCAAAAGCTGGCCTTCCATCTTTTGTGCCTGCTCCACTCCCTCCGATTCTAGATGATCCATCCCTTTGTGATGAGTTTCTCGTGTCATACAGTAAGAAATCGGGTTTGGTTCGTGGTACTTCCATGTAAAAGATGCGGGATCTAGAGCATGACACAGGCAGTAGCTATGGAGGATGGAAGATAAAGACACAACTCATGTTGACATGACAATGTAGACAACTGTTACACAAGTGAATTAGGTTTCAAGATTGAGCTTTGAACCCATAAACACAATCTTGTGTATGGACAACAATGACACAAACACTTGACATAAGAGACAAGTACTATTGCATTATCATCATATGAAAGTGATAGTTCAAGTACATCATTATATAGAGTTCTTTGGTAGCACTTAACATCCACTGTGCATATGGGATTTTGTCTCTCTTCCTAGAATGGACATCATCTTCCTAGCCTAGCTGTCCTATACAAAGTGACTAGAGTAGGTGTGATTGCAAGTATCTCAACGCCCCTCCTCAATCACAACCAAAAATACAAAGTGTGTAGAGGCTTTGTCAAGATTGTGGGAGAGAAGGAAGGAGTCTCACTTGTAGCTTTCTTGCTTGCACAATGGGGGAATACACACAAAGGTGGAGGCTAAAAACAATTTTCCTCCTCTTAGTTGTGTAAGCCAAAAAGAACTCTGATATAAAGAAATAGAAGAACCCTATATATGGGTCTCAAACAAAACTCAACTAACTAAGGTGGCATACTAACTGAGCCATGAACTAGAGTAGATAAGGATAGCTGTCATGTAGCTATTATTCATGGGTGGTGTACCAACCGCATCTGCAACTGACACGTCGGTGACATAAATGCACAACGGTCACCCTGGCATATCACGAGTGGAGCTCGATATCTCAACACTCCCCCTCGAGCTCAATCCCAATTCCTGCACACCAAGCAGGTCTCTGAACTTGTGCAGCTTCTCTGCGCCCAATGCCTTCGTGAATATGTCAACTACTTGATCCTCTGTGCTAACATAAACTAGATCAATAAGACCTAGTAAAACCCTCTCCCGCACATAGTGATAATGCACCTCAATGTGCTTTGTTCTAGCATGATAGACTGGGTTATTTGCCAAGTGTATACTACTCATGTTGTCACAATAAATGACAACTGGCCCATCTGTAGGCTGATGCATATCATAAAGTAGCTTATGCAACCAAGCTACCTCACATGCAACCATTGCTACGCCCCTGTACTCAGCCTCTGTGCTCGACAAGCCAACTGTAGGCTGTTTCTTGCTGCTCCAAGTGACTGCAGCACTCCCAAAAGAGAACACATATCCACTGGTAGATCGTCTATCAAAAATACTACCAACCCAATCAGCATCAGTGTATCCATGCAACTGTATCTGAACTCCAGTCTCATAAAGTAGTCCATACTGCAATGTGGACTTCACATACCTGAGTATGCATCTAGCCGCATCCAAATGCGGTTTCCTTGGAGTCTGTATAAACTAACTTACCAGTCCAACAGCATAGCTCAAATCTGGCCTGGTAATAGTTATATAAATCAAGCTTCCTACTATGCGTCTGTACATAGTAGGGACTTCCAGAAGCTCACCTGCATCTGCGCTCAGCTTCACATTCTGCTCCAAAGGAACTGAAATAGGCTTACAGCCTGTCATCCCATATTTGGACAGCATGTCCAATCCATATTGCCTCTGCAAGAGCTGTATCCCACTTGGTGATCTAATCACCTCAATGCCCAAGAAATAACGCAGCTCTCCCAAATCCTTCATCTCAAACTTCTACTTCAATAGCATTTTCACATGAAGGATATCTCTATCACTGTCACCTGTCATAATCAAATCATCAACATAAATAACAAGTAGCATAATACATTTCTCTGTTTTTCTCACATAAAGTGAGAAGTCTGCCTTGGAAATCTGAAAGCCAATAGTGACAAGATATTGTCCTATCTTGTCAGACCATGCTCTAGGTGCTTGCTTCAAGCCATACAATGCTTTCTTCAACCTACAAACAAACTCAGGATGAACAACATGCACATAACCTAGTGGCTGCTCCATATAGACCTCTTCTTGCAAATCACCATGCAAGAAGGCATTCTTTACATCCATATGATGTAAAGACCATTCCTTTGATGCAGCCATAGCAATGACTGCTCTTACGGTTGCCATCCTTGCAACCGGACTGAATGTTTCTTTATAATCAATGCCATATGTTTGTGCATACCCCTTGACTACTAATCTTGCCTTGTATCTGTTCACAGAACCATCTACATTGTGCTTCACCTTATAAACCCACTTACAGCCAATTGCATTCTTACCTTTAGGCAAAGGTACCAATTCCCATGTAGCATTTGCTTCCAAGGCATCCATTTCTTCATCCATGGCTTTCTCCCATTTTTCTTTTCCCATGGCTTGCTCAAAAGAAGTGGGTTCTGGTTCTTGTATCACTTTGACCATATATGCATAGTGAATGGCTGTAAATCCATCATATTTCAGCCTATCCACAGGATACCTAGCTCTGGTAGACTTGCGCAAAATAGGTTCACTCCCAGGTGCTCTCAAAACATCCCTGGTCTTCCTTACTCCAGGTGTAACAATAGAAGGAATACCCAACTCATCATCAATGCTCTGTTCTGAGCCACTGGATTCACCATCCACATAAGAGTGACCTGCATTCACATCAAACATGGGCTAATCTACCTTCTCTTTTCCTTTTCCTGATACTTGCATACCACTATCTGCATTGCTTTGAGAAGATTCTCCTGATCTCAATCTGCCTGTCCATGGCAAAGAATGTGAACCACTGCTAGAGGACGCTCCAGGTTCACTAATATCTTGTGACTGCTGCTGTGAATTCTGTGCAGCATTACCATTTTGTGCATCTACATTATCAATCATATTTACTGGTTTATACCAGCTACTCATCTCATCAAAAACATCTCTTCTCACTGTAAACTTATGAGTAGAAGGGTTATAGCATCTATATCCTTTTTGCCTGCAGAGAATAACCAATAAAGATGCACTTCTCAGCTTTTGGATCCAACTTGGATCTCAACTCATCTGGCACATGAACATAGGCAATGCAACCAAAAATCTTCAAATGAGAAATATCTGGTCTCCTACCAGTATACCTCTCCTCTGGAGTCATCCTATGTATTGCTGCAGTGGGAGTCATGTTCATTATGTAGACTGCTGTAGCAACTGCTTCAGCCCAGTAAAAATCTGGCAAGTCTTTTTCATTGAGCATGGCACGAGATACCTCTCCAATATGTCTATTTTTCCTTTCTGCAATTCCATTTTGTAGTGGGGTATGACTGCATGAATATTGTTGCTTTATGCCATGCTCCTGCAGGAACCTTGCAAACTCATTTGAGAGGTACTCTCCCCCTCCATCTAACCTTAGGCATTTTATTTGCAGGCCTGTTTCTTTTTCAACCATAGCTTTAAGAGTTTTGAAATGCCCAAACACTTCACTTTTCTTTTTCATAAAATACACCCAAACTTTTCTGCTATAGTCATCAATAAAAGTGACAAAATAATGACAGCCTCCAAGAGATACAGCTTTAGTAGTCCACACATCAGAGTGGATTAATTCCAATGGCTTCTTACTCTCTTGAACATGTCTAGGAAATGGTTTCCTTGCCTGTTTTCCAAACTGACAGGCTTCACATACCTTATGCATTTCTGCAACCTTGAATTTAGGCAATCCTGCAACAATATTTTGGGCCTGCATTGATTTAAGTCGCTGTACATTAACATGACCAATGCGTTTATGCCAGATATCAATATCTGCAACTACATCGGTCCCATGTGCAAACATTGCTGCACTCAATTCAGGCATGTCTGCATCCAATGTAAACATTCTGCCCTTCTTCTTTCCTTTTGCTATCAAGCAACCTTTATTTTTCATATCCTCAACAAAGCATCCATGAGGATTAAATATGACCTGCAAGCCCTGCTCAACCATTTGACCAACAGAAACCAGATTCTTGGTGATATTCGGGACATGAAATACATCGGATAGGTATTTCTTTTTCCCATCCTGCATAGACAAAGGAATTTTTCCAATCTGCACAATAGGATGTGCAGTATCATCACCAGTCTCCACAAATCCTAGTTTTTCCATTTTCCTTGCATCCTCTATCCATTATGCATGACCTGTCATGTGGTTTGATGCACCTGAGTCAACATACCACACATCGTTTCTTTCTTCTGTACTTGTCACAGAATTGTTCATGTGCTGCACCATAAACAAATCCTCATTTCTGTCATCACCCTGTCTACTAGAAGATGCATAATTCCCTTGTTGCAATTTTCCATTCATGATGTCATTCTGCTTTTTATAGCAGTCTTTAGCCATATGACCCATTTTACCACAGTAGTAGCATTCAACATTGTTGTTTGCATTTTGGCCTCTTTGCCATCCACCACGACCTCTTTGGCTCCCCCTGCCTCTAGAGTTACCACGTCCTCCTCCATAGGACTGGTTTTCTTGAGTTTGCTGCATATTCTGATTTCTACCATGGCCTCCAAATCGGCCTCCTCTACCTCTGTCTCTACCTCTTCCAGCATTTGAGTAGAAGACAGTTTCTTTTGAAGTTCCTCCTGAAGAAGATGCACCACCATTTCTCTGCTCCTCAGAAATGAGAAGAGCAATCAACTCCTCAAAATCAGGAAATCTTTTACGGATGGAAATGGATGTTCGGAACTGTGCATAATCCTTTCCTAGACCATTCAAGGTCACAGAAACTAAATCATCATCTTCCACTGGCGACCCAATGGAAGCAAGTGCATGTGCAATCTTCTTCACCTTCATGTGGTAGTCATTGATGCTCATATTTTCTCTTTGCACATTATGCAACTCTTGCTTGAGCTGCATTTTCCTGGCTTGCGTATTTGTGCTATACATTTTTGACAAAGTATCCCATGCCTCCTTTGGCGTACTTGCATCCTGAATATGCACAATCATAGAGTCTGAAATACTGATAGACAGCCAGTACATAACTTTCGTGGCTCTCTCATGCCATGCTTTGAATGCCTACATTTGATGTTGATTGGAAACATCAGGAAGAACTGGTTCTTCTTCATTTCTTGCAACAAATTCCCAATATCCTTTTCCCATAAGGAAATTCGTCATTCTAAACATCCATGCTTGGAATTTGTTCTTGTCAAGCTTTTCAGTTACAATCTGTGAAAGAGAATCAGACACCATTACAGAATACTGCAAAAAATTCTATCACTGCAGAGAACACAGCTTTAGCCTCACAAGGGCAAATCTGCAAAACTGACGAAAGTGGTATTTAACCACACAGTCACTTCCTAGTGACAATTTTGCATCAACAAGCAACAAGGATGATTCTGTAACTCCCTATGTGGAGCCCCAAGAGGAACAACAAGGAAAAGGGAATTCTCTTGCAAGAAAATCTATCTTGTAACATCAACAAGCTTGTTTATCATGTTTCATATGATCACAATGAAGAAAAGAACACCAGGCACAACAAATCTTCATACAGCATCACGTAGATCTCCCACGGTTTTTAATAGAATCAACCATATTCTTCAATATCTTCACAAAATCCATCTATAGAACAAAGAAAGCAAAGGAATACACCATCTTTGAATGGAAATACATCACATAGTATTCATATTCAATATCTTCACAGTCTTCTCTCTCAATCTCTCATATACAATCACTCTGTTTGAGTAGAATTGGCTATCTCTGATCCTCTCTCTCTCTCTCTCTATCAATAATACATCATATCCTTACTACAATCTCTCAAAAATCACTCTCAATAATCCTTCTTAGGTCGTGGATACTCCTCCCAAGAGGTATGTCTGATATGAAGAGTCACCAGAGTCACTACAGTGTCCTTTCATAGCTCACTATTGTCACTTCACTCTAGTCTTCACTTGAGTCTTTGACAGCTACTTCTTCCACTTCTTTCAGCTTTTTTGCACTTGTATTCACCTCCTTCCAAGGCTAGAAAACTTTCCCAAGCTACACTCTCATCCATCAGAACACATATAGAAGCATACAGAACAGTCTACAAAACAGTACCAGAACAGCTACAGTACAGGACAGAACAGAACAGAACAGAGACAGAGGCTCTACAGAAGACCTACAGAAGGTTATCAAAACCACATAACTCACGTTCAAACCATTCCAAACTCTCACAAACCATTCAATAATCTTCCACAAGATCTCAATCTTCATCAATCAATACTCTATCCCTCCTTACAGAAGACAATCAGAACAAAACAGAGCAAAACAGAACAAAACAGAAGGTATACAGAACCTATCAGAACATCACAGAACCACCAATAATCATCATGAACTTCCAAAACCCAATCATTATCATCCAAAACGCTCTCAAACCACTTCCAAATCAATCAATAATCTCATAAAATCAACCATTCAGCTCTCAAAAACAACAAAAATCAGCCAAAAAACAAGTCATTTCAACACTCAACATATCCCCACACTTAATAAGGAAGCGTCCTCGCGACCCAGGAAAAAGGGAATACAAGTTCAGGGAAAAGCTCAACTTTGATCTTCAATATCTCCTCAAAAAGAATCCATCCACCACGACCCCAACTTATAACCTGTTTATGATATAAAAATACAAAGAAAGGAAAACCCTTTATACATTAACACCTCTTAGTAAACTAAAAATCACAACAAATTTGTAAAGGATATAAAAGTTTGCTTCTTCTTCATCTGCATCTGCTTCAATTCTACATCCACAAACCTATCACCACAATTCTCCAAAACGTAGCTCGTATACGAAATCCAATAGGAAACCACCACGTTCGTTTGACATAAATGAACTCACAACACAAACACTAATACACAACACAACCATCTGAATGACTCCTTCAAAAAGAGAGATTTTCATTAAAAAGCTTCCACGATACATTGGAAAGGTATCAATGAAGATGATCCCTCTTAAAAGATTGATGTTGTCGGAATCGATCCATAGACAAGGATTCATCTACAAAGTTTTTGGGAGGATTTTGAAAAAATTGGAGACAGCACATCCTTTCCAACAGGACCAGGTATCTGCTAGGCAAACAGAGGGCATGAAAATACAATATAT
This sequence comes from Lygodium microphyllum, assembly GCF_053477565.2. Taxonomy (NCBI): domain Eukaryota; kingdom Viridiplantae; phylum Streptophyta; class Polypodiopsida; order Schizaeales; family Lygodiaceae; genus Lygodium; species Lygodium microphyllum. The sequence continues at coordinate 59,261,710 of NC_141156.1, read as the reverse complement.
CCAGCTGCTGGGAATCAATGCTTACATTGACATTCATGCACAACTTTGGAATAGGCTTGGAATCATTATGAGAGTGCCTATGCATATACGCCAGGTACCAAGCAAAGTGAGCAGTTAATCTCACTGAGGGATCTGCAGACTGTGAATAGTGCTGAGCAAAATGAACATAGTTCTGATAAGCTTGACTGGAAGCTGTCCATTTTCCTGGAATGACTAGCCAATTGATCTGAGGTCCTGTAAGGCAATCATCCAAACTCCATCCCCTTCTTCTGGAAATCTGATTATCAAACCCGTCACAGTCACTAACCAACTGAGGTGGTTGAGATATAGAAGTGTTAGGAGAGGGTAGTGGAATAATGAAGAGTGGATGAAGGGAGGGATAGGAAAAATCATAAAATGAAGAAAAGGTTAAAGAAGGAGTGGCAGAAATTTGGAGGGAATCACTAAGGAAGGGTGTTAACTGATAAATAGGAAATGTAGAGGGTACATTAATGGAGGGAGAAGGATAGGGCGGAGAAGGGGAAAATACCCTATCCTCAATAAAGGAACAATATGTAAAAATGGGAATTTGAGGGAAAGATGAAGGTTGAAAAAGAAGGGGTAAAATAGTTGTGGAATTAGATTGATAAAGGGAAAGATATATAGCAGAGCGGTGAGCCATTTGTTGGTAATAGAGGAGGGTAGGAACAGAAGGTCCTAAGAGAGATCGTCTATGATAGGCATCAAAGAAGGTAGCATCAAATGGATTATGCTTTGAAAGATAGGCTAAGAGATCCATCCTCAGTTGATTAGTACTCTGGGCAAAGGTAGGAGCTGTGTTTTGTCTTTGATTGAGGACCACCGAATCAATCATGGGATGCCACGAATTATCATGACAATCAGCCACTTTGGAGGAATAACTTTGAAACATATCAGCTATGCGCAACTCCAAATTATTGACATACAAAACAGCCTGTAAGACCACATCCCCCACATACCATGCCATATCCACCTCATCTGGAATTAACAAGTCTCCTCGTAGATACATGTACGACATCAACATGGTATCTGGTGTGACAAAATCTTCAAACACCATTCTAACTACCTCTGTCAATAACTCAGCAGACCAAGCCCCACTCCAGCCATCCTCTGGAAGAGGTAAATCCATCGTGGAAAGCTTCATGTAGAAGACCAACTTCTGTAAGTGGTAGTGGACAAAGAAAGAATGGTCTGGTGAGACATATTCCTGAAACTGCTCAAAGGTAGACCATAACAAGTCCATTCTGGACTGTAATCTTTCCACTTTATCTTGGAATAGAGGACACAAAGTAGCCTGTCTCTGAAGAGCAGCCAAGTCCTGCTGTGAAAGAGAAGGAATCAATGGAACATTAGGGCTTGGAGAAACATAGCGGGACTTTGCCAGTTGATCTTGCAATTGCTTGATTTGAGAGGCTTGGGATGCCACTGTGTCAGTAGCAATCTATAAAGCTGAAAGTTTGTCATCTAAGATAGCTTGGAATTCCTTCGCTTCTCTGGACATTTTCTCCTTCTCCTCTGAAAGGCTAGTAACCTGGGATTGAGCCTCTAGTAACTAGGTCTTCAAAGAAGAAATCTCATCGCTTTGGGTGGCAACCAATTGGGTTTGCTGTTCCATTTGCTTAAATAAATGTGCTAGGGTATCCTTAACAGAAGCTAACTCAGATGTTGCCTTATGCAACTGGTCCTTAGACTGCATGAGCTCTTCATAAAAAGACGCGTACAGCTGTTGAACACAAGCTGTCACTGACAATTCAATGGAACTTTGAATATCTTTATAGAGGAAAGGAATCGCATCTCCTGAGACGAGACTGTTTAGGGAGGGAACTGATATGTCCAAGGATCCTTCTCGATGTGCTCTGAACAGGTTAGTACAAGTGAGATACCCAGGGAGTTCACTACCAGAGGTAGCAGGGATAGGGACTGAAGGAAGTACGGAAGGAGCTTTTTCCGCTACCCTCTTCAAGCGTTTGCGCTGTATGACCAGGGGAGGCGGAGAATCATCATCCTCTATGTCAATAGGTTCTGACTCTTCCGAAGATGGAGGAGGAGGTACGGGATCTGATGGAGGAGGTGGAGGCACAGTCTTCTGTAAACCTGAATAGGTCAAGAAGGCAGACAAATATGATCCATATGTGACATTGGTAACATTACCCCTGGTGACTTTAACAAAATGCTGATCCATTTTAGTGAGGAGGTAAGTGCTCCAATCAATAGCAACTCCTTTCAACACCATCCTGGAAGCTATGAAAAGCTCTTTGGACAAATACTGGGATGGCGTTTTGGCAAGCATAAACCTGTCCTGGAGAAACTGACAGATCGTCTTCCATACGGGATCAGTGATCATAGAAAAGGAAACTCCTGAAGAGTTGATCACCTTCTTAACATCCAGCATTTCCCTTGTCTGCTTTTGCAACAGCTTCAGAATCTCTTCATTAGAGAAAAGTTGACGAGTGGTCACAAAAGGTTCACCTTTGAAGGGTAGAGACAGAGCCTTCCCTAAGCCTCGAGGTATCAAAGTCATAGAAATTCCTTGGACTAGTCCTGTCTTCTTGCTGTAAGAGGCCAGAAACTCATCACATAACGACGGATCCTCTGGAAGCAATGGAAAATAAGTAGCCACAAAAGCAGCGAGTCACGCCTTCGTGAGAGGCTCAAAAGTAAGTAGGGAAGAGTAATCCCTACTAACTAGTGGGACGTACTAGATAGGGAGAGGAGCATGAGAAGGCGCCATTCAAATGGTTACACACACACCACAAACACAGACAATCAAGGAGAATGCCTGCAAAGCAACAGACAAAAAAAACAAGGATAAGAGAATAACCAAACAAGAAAACGTGACTCGATCAACTAACCCCAAGCAAACCACATCCTAGAAAAAATTTGACATGACCTTGAGACAAATGCGACCAAAAGCTTCATGCGATGCATTAGACAAACACCCAGAACCCCGTATCAGGCAATAAAAGAAAAAAACTGCATACCGTACCCGTAACCGTAGCAAAGACAGTAAACCAAAACAATACCATATCTGACACATATCAATACTACATCGATAATAAACCAGGACTGGACCAGAAAAATAACTCTAATGACTGCGCATACCCATCCCACGAAACGGTTCATTAAAAAGGGGAATTAAGTGCAGTGAGGGGGAATTAATTTAATGAAGGGTTGATTTTAATAAATTATTAAGAATGGGTGAATTTTTATTAGGTGATAAACCTTAGCAAGAAAATGGCGGTGCCTTATTATAAATTAAAATACCAATTATTAGGTTAAAACAGTGCTTTTATTCGAATCCCGACTTCGATACCCGACTGGGTCTCTAAATTCAAGTTCATTGATTACAAATTTAGGTGATGTGGAGTGCTTTTTTGCCAGCGCGTGCTCATGTGACGGCTGGTTCATTTTAATTAAAATGTTAAAGTGCCTCTGTAGCGCACGTAGCGTGTGCTAAGTGAACGGCGGGTTTATTTTAATTAAAAAGTATGTGTGTGTTGAGCGCGAATGCGCGTGGAAACTGTGGGTGAATAAAGAGTTCATTTTAACAATTAATTTGTGATTAAGGGGAAAATAAAAATAAATAAAACACATAAAATAAATACCTGGAAGGGGTGTGTATGTAATGCAGAAATGCGCACAGAAGAGTCTCCCAAAAGAAGTGAATCCAGTAAAGGAAAAGTAAAGATCACTGACGAAACAACAAAGACAACACCTTAGCGGGTGGGTTGATTTGGTTTTTGTTGGTTTTTTAAGTGTTTTAAGTTGTGATTATTTATGGTTGGTTATTTTGGTTGGGTGGTTATTATGGGTTGTGGATGTGTTTTATTGGTTTTTATTTGGTTGTTTGTTGTTGTTTTTGGTTTGTTTTTTTTATAAATAAGAATAAAAAGAATAAAAGAAAAATTAATATAAACAACACAGGAATATGGAGGAAATATCCACAATGGGGTCTAGGCAAATAAAATAGAGAGTGTGAAGGGAAATTCCCGTTTGTTGGGTTGTTAATGTGTTGTTCGTTTTTTTTTTAAACAATAGGGGTACTATGTATGATAATTTTTAAAAGTGAAAAATAAATGAAAAATGGTCAAGGGAGGTGAGGGAAATTTTTTAAAGAATTTTTAAAGAAATTTTTTACTATTTTTAAATGAATTTTCTACATTTATTGGCAATTTGGGGGATAAATTAGGAAATGTGTAATTTTCAGAAAATTTAGGGTGGGTAATTTCCAGCGGACAAACTCCCAAAAATTGGCAAAAAAAATGAAATTTTAAAATTTTTTCTGAATTATTTTGATGGGAAAATTAATTTAGAAATTAATTAAATCATATTAATCAAATAAATCAGGTAGAAGTAAGTCAGTTAAGTCTGGCTAGTCTGGGTAAGTCATGGTAGTCTGCCCAAGTCAAGTCAAGTGAGGTGAGTCAGGTTGGATAAGTCAGATAAGTCCAGTTAGTAGAAACTAACCTAAAGGAGGTTAGGAAACCTAATGTGGGTTAGGGTTAGGGTTAGGGTTAATGGTCCTAGTTAGGGTTAGGGTTAGGGTTAGTGGTCCTAGTTAGGGTTAGGGTTAGTGGTCCTAGTTAGGGTTAGGGTTAGGGTTAGTGGGATCCTAGTTAGGGTTAGGGTTAGGGTTAGTGGTCCTAGTTAGGGTTAGGGTTAGTGGTCCTAGTTAGGGTTAGGGTTAGGGTTAGTGGTCCTAGTTAGGGTTAGGGTTAGGGTTAGTGGTCCTAGTTAGGGTTAGGGTTAGTGGTCCTAGTTAGGGTTAGGGTTAGGGTTAGTGGTCCTAGTTAGGGTTAGGGTTAGGGTTAGTGGGATCCTAGTTAGAGTTAGGGTTAGGGTTAGTGGTCCTAGTAAGGGTTAGGGTTAGGGTTAGTGGTCCTAGTTAGGGTTAGGGTTAGCGTTAGTGGTCCTAGTTAGGGTTAGGGTTAGGGTTAGTGGTCCTAGTTAGGGTTAGGGTTAGTGGGATCCTAACCCTAGTTAGGTTAGGAGGAATCCTAACCCTAGTTAGGTTAAGTTAACTCTAATGGGGGTAGGGTAACTAAAGGGGGTTTAGTTAGGTTAGTTTTTAACTTGAGTGAAGTTAGAGGTTAACTGAAGTTAAGTTAGTTGTTAACCTAACCTAGGTTAGTTTTAACTTAACTTAGGTTAGTGTGAGTTTAACCGAGGTTAGTGGCTAACCTGGGTGTGGTTAGAGGAGGAGAAGGTGGAGGTGGTGGGGGAGGTGAAGGTGGAGGAAGTGGAGAAGGGGGCGGCGCCGGTGAGGAGGAGGCGGCGAGGGCGAGGGCAGGTCGGCGGCGACACAAGGCGACCAGGCGGTGGCGCTCGGCGGCGGCGGCGGGCGACGCAGGCGCTGACGCAGGCGACCATTCGACGACGACTTCGTCCGGCGGCGGTGGCGTCCACAGCGACGGGCGGCGACGTCGGTGGCGGCTCGGCGACTATGGCAACGGCGGGAGACAAGGCGACGGCGGGACCTGCAGGGCGACGGCGCGGGCGTCCGACGACAACGTCGACGACTGGGATAGGAGGGGGAGGGTAGACGGCAGGTGGAAGGTGCAGGGTAGGGGAGAAGGCGGAGGGTGTAGGGGAGAAGGCGGAGGAAGGAGGGGAGGAGAGAGGGAAGAAGGGAGGGCGGGAGGAGGAAGGAGGAAGGGGAAGGTGGGAGGAGGAAGGAGAAGGAGGGAGGAGGAAGGGGAAGGGGAAGGGAAGAAGGGAAGGTGGGAGGAGGCAGCAGGTGGGGAGGAAGAAGGGAGGGTGGGAGGAGAGGGTGGAATCGGGGAGAGAGAAAGAGGGGAGAGGAAGAAGAAGAGAGAGAGAGAGAGAGAGGGGGAAGGTGGTTGAGAATCGGGGGGGGAGAGGGTGTCCGTTAGGGGGAGGGGTGTGTTTTTTTTTAAAAAAAAAATAAATTAAAAATAAAGAAATTAATTAATTAATTAATTAAAAAAAGAAAGGTGAGACGTCCCTGTCCCGCGCGCATGCGCGGGGCGGGGGTAAAAAAATTTGCGGGGCCGGGAGTGAAAAGGCATCCGGATGCAGGGACGGAGCACGCGGACATGACCGGGGCACGTGGAGATGCGTAAAATTGAAAAAGGGCGCGCTCACGCGCAAAACAGGCGCGCGAATACACGTAAAAATAAAGAAATATTAATAACTCCCAATCCGTACGTCAAAACGAAATAGCGTAAAAATAAAAAGTGGGCAAGACGACAGGGGGAAAACAAGAAAAATATATGACGGAGGTTTCGGGAGGGGTAAAGGGCGGTCACATGCAAAAAACACAAAAAACGAACCAAAAACACAATAAAAAATTAATATCGAAAAATCGGTGCATCGGAATGAGGTGTAGAAAAAAGGAAAACTGTGCAGAAAGATGTGCCCGACAATTCTATCACATCAAAACATAATTACAACGGAGATAAGATGCGTTCACATGGGAAAAACCCAAAAAACAAACCTGAAAATGGGATCGAAAATTAATATCGGACGAACCTTTCGCCGGAATGTCAGGTAGTAAGAAGGAAAAATGTCCGCAGGAAGGAGTGGCATAGGGTTATCACATTAAACCGTAGTGCTGGTGGAAGAAAGAGGGGTTCACATGCAAAAAACTCCAAAAATACGCCGGAAAACGCATTGAAAAATTAATAAATAAAAATTCGAAAGTCAAAAGAGGATGGAGGAAAAAGGAAAAAGGTGAGGGAAGGCACAGGGGACACGATTGTCAAATCAAATTGGAATTCCGATGCAAACAGAGCAGGTTCACATGGAAAAATATCAAAAAATACGCACGAAAAAGTCGTAAAAACCCGGAAAATTAATAATGGACAAACCGTGTATCGGAATGACTCGGAGTAAAAATAAAAAATGTCAAGGGAAAAGTGGGTGGCAGGGCTATGATGTCAGAGCATGGTTCCGAAGCAAGAAAAACACGTTCACATGGAAAACCAGCGAATTTGCGCAAAATGCGTCAAAAATTAATAATGTAAAAACCGTGCACCGGAACAGGGGTAGGTAAAAAGGAAAAATGGTCATTCAAAGGAGGGAACAGGGCTATAAGGGTGGATTTGGACTTCAGTGAACGTAAGATACATTCACAGGACAGGACCGCAAAATCAGGGAATGAAGGAAAACTGTAAGGAAACAGCCCCAAGGGTGGGGGGAACATAACCGGGTGGGTGGGAAGGGACCCCATCAGGGTAAAAGCAAGTCATGGCATACATGCATGAGCAGGTTAAGGCATATGCAGAGGGATAGGCAATGTAGACGCGCAGGGACGCGTCCCCACACTTAAGACCTTAACGGATAGGGTTAACCGAGCAACAGGGACCTAGGACCACGCCACAGACCATCCACTAACATCCCCACACTTAAAACATGACCGTCACGAAGAAACCAAAGTGGGAGGGTTAGAAAAACTTGGCCCATTTCGTCAAGAAGCAAGGTTGAGTGTCGATGGCACGTCCAGTGTTGTTGTCGGCGCTGGAGGTACCAAGGCATCTTCTCGGCGCACGTCCTTCATGGCAGGGACCACGCAGCAGTACCCAGGGAGATAGCTGGTTGAAGGAATCGCAGGAAATCCGTCGATGATGAGGGATACTACACTCAACTCGCAGTCACTCAAATGAAATGAAAGAACAGTCACTCGCCCCATGACTAATATCACTCGAGAAAGAATGATTAAAACCCATATCTCATACCCGATTGAGGAATCGTCAAGGGGGAATGGTGCAGAAGGGGTATGCCAGGGTGCACAATTGATGGTGCATTAGTGCGTCCAACCCGTCTGGCATAGGTGCAAGGAGGAAGGCAAGGGAGCCTTACAGTGCAGTGTACAGAACAGGGTGGCGTGTCTTGTGATGACGGCAAAGACCCATTCCGTGGGTGCACATGGAAAGTGGAACATACCTGACTCCAAGTGTCGTAATGTCCCTCAATCTCACCTCTCGGTAAGTGATTGAAGAAACTCCAGTCACACTCAACCCACCCTCTGTCTCACGCTCTGTTGATAAATACAGAAGGGCAGCCCGTTCCTAAAACCCATTGATATAATCCTCACAGTCACTTGTGCAAAGATTGTATGCCTTGTGCGCATTTGATGGTGCAACGGTGCATCCCTCCCTATGTCGGCATATGGTGCGAGAAGGAAGGCCAGGGAGCCTTATAGTGCAGTGCACAGAACAAATTGTGCTTCGTGCATTGAGAGGCCCATCCCGTGGGTACATCAAGATTAAGTCTGACGTTTGGATTCCGTCGACCGAGTTGTCCCAATTTGCACTTTTGTTGAAATTTTTTTTTCCATAATTCCTTAAATATCGATTCTGAAAAGACGAGATCGACGTCTGCATTAGGGTACAAATGCTTGTAAAGCTCCACTAAAGCGTCTTCTGATGATTAGATGGTTCCTTTCTGTTTATCTAAGAGGTTCATAAAAATCTTGAGGCATTTCGTAAAATACTTCCTTCGTTTAATCCCATAGCTAAAGGTAAAATCAAGATGGACACTTTTCGTTTTCTACTGATACGAACCCATGTTCTATCCCTTTTGTCTATCCCCAGTTTGAATCTTCCCCCCCCCATCTGAAATTATAGTGCTAGTATACGCGGAAACTCCTTTATGGTCTAATTCGCGGTTATAATGGATACCGGGACTCCTTAGTACTTAGTTGATAAGGACCCTCGCGATTCCATTGATTACAAACGTTCCTTCGGGATTCATCCAAGGAATGGATCCGAGACATACAATTTATTTCTGTATTGATTTGTTCCTCTTCCAGATCGATTGAGCCGGTACATATAGATCAGATAAATATGTGATACATTGATATACAGCATCTCTTTCTTTAATTGTAGGTTTTGATCACTGGTACTGCCCGGTAAGTAATCAAAATTTCACTTCCTTATTTGCATCTTCGATTTTCGGAAAATTGTTTGAGCTCCTCAAACAATTTTTCACAAATGAAACAGTTGAATCCCCTAATTTGGATTCTTCCAGGTTCCGGCAATACAAACGTTTTGCTATCTCCTCCTAATGTTATCTCAAGAGTATCCCTTCCCCATGGTTTTACTTTTTTTTTAGCTACTGGGTTTTATGGATTTTATGTTATTATAGGGACCATTTTTTTAATAATATGCAGTATTCGTCAATATATGGGTTATTTTAGCCCCTCACATCACTTCGGTTTTGAAGCAGCTGCTTGGTATTGGCATTTCGTGGACGTGGTTTGGTTATTTTTATTTGTTTCTATTTATTGGTGGGGAGGTTTCTAAAAAGGCATGGGCCTGGCCTCGCCATCTTCTAAACGAAAGAAAAATAGCCACTAAACCTGCTTAACAAAATAGAAACGCTTCGCTTTCCAAATTTGGCAAACTATCACAATATTTGCTCAAAAAGGAAGGGTTTCCTTAATTAAAAAGGGGGTGACCCTTATGGGCTATTTTTTGGTATGATCAATTGATAGAGAACTAAATACGGGCAAAAATCCTTTGCGACGAGTAACAATAAGATTCTTAAAGAAATCAACATCCAATGCCGTGTGACTTCATGGTGGACATAATCTACTAGAATCTCTTCCATCCCTATATGAATATGCCAGAATAAAAGAATATTAAATAAGATCAAACTAGAAATATTGGTTACTATAAAAAATGGGGCTAGACAAGCTGCAGTGCCTTTCTCAACAAGCCAATGGTTCAAGGGCGCTCTATGAACCTCCATCGTTTCTTTGCTGTATCTAGAAATCTAAAAGATTCCCTAGAAATCTAAAAGTCAAATCCCATATGAATAGGAACAGAAATGCAATATTAAACAAAAAAAATGACACATTTCGCAGGAATAGAACATTCAGAATTCTAAATATGAACCCAATAAAACGTAACATTGTAATAAGAGAGATTCATAACGTATCAATCAATTCCGTTCAAGTGCGTCAGGGCAGTAAAGTTTTTTGAAATCCTGGACTGGGCAGTGCCGGCGAGAAGTGTGCTTTGGTCTAAATCCAAGCAACCCGGGAGAGTGGCTGAGTGGTTAAAAGCGACAGACTGTAAATCTGTTGGAAACCCTTCTTCGCAGGTTCAAATCCTGCCTCTCCTAATAAAGTATTTGAACCTTTTCTTTATTCTTAAATAGCTTTCTTGCATTTAATGGGTGTTGGGACAGACCCAAGCACTAGATAAGATTTGAATGCTTAAATAGCATTTTTCGAAAGGAGTTTAAGCGAGTTCGTCGCAAACCATTTATTCCCAATCAAGGGCGCCTTTCCTCCATTCGATGAGAAAACCAATAGTCAAAATCCAAACAAATAGCATCATAGACCAAAATCCATACTAACCTATCTTTTCTAAAAAAACTGCCCAAGGAAATAAAAAGTTACTTCTAAATCGAAAATAATAAATAGAAAAAGGACCAAATAAAATCATATATCAAATCGACTTCTAGCATCACTAAAGAGATCGAACCCACGCTCGTAAGCTGACAATTTTTCTGGATCTGCCGTTTTTTTACCTGTAAATGTAAAAGAAACCATGATTAGGATAAAAGAAAGTAGCAAACTGAAGATAAAACAAATTGCAATAGGTGCAAACTCATCCATCGTTAAATACTTAAACAGAAAAGGATAAAAATCCACCACAGACGGCTCTAACGTACTACAAATGCTAGGCCATATATAGATTAGCTGCTGTATGCAAGCATCAGACGTTTGTTGGGTATCTCTTAATAAAGGCAGTAGCTGTTTGACTGTCTGCGGATAATAATTATCCCCCATTTCATGGTATTTACGAATGCATAAATTGGCTTTCCTTACAAATCCAGTAAAAGGTTCACCATAAGGGGAACCCTTGGATAAATAATCTCTTAGATTAGGTAATATTACCTGATGTAATTCATTTAAGGGTCTCGCCAAAGCTTCCCTTCCCGTGCTGTTATCGTTTTCAGTAAGGTATATAATATGATTAAGATGAGCGTCGAAAGAGTTCTTCAATGTCTGATATTCTCTCAAATTTCTAAGCAATGGATCCATATTTTCAATTTTTCTTTAAAATACTTAGGTATAGCAAAGACTTACTTAAGCTCTGCGGTCTGTTTCTGATGTTTATGGATATTCTTTGAATAATTTAAGAAATACAACAAATAATTTATATCAAATAGAAGAAAGAATTGATAATAATTTCTTAAAATTTATTAAGGATATCTGATCGTGTATCAAGAGGTAAATCTATTGAAAATATAGATGTTCCAGAAATGGTTAATAATGTAATCAAGAAAGACCATTTTTATTTGAGTCTATAGAAACAAATACAGTATCTACTCAAACTGAAAATATTCAATTAGATAATATTAATTGAATATATCCTTATTCAAAGCCAGTTCTCGTAACCTTTATTCAAAGCCAGTTCTTGTATCCTTATTTAAAGCCAGTTCTCGTAACCTTTATTCAAAGCCAGTTTTGACCAAAATATTCACCTTATCTTACAAAATTGATGTCAAATGACCTTTTTATTAAAAAAAAGAAATATGGCCAGATGGGTTTAGAGCGAATTTTTTTTTTACAACAAAGATTGCTATGGCGCAACCCGTTTGGATTGGCCGAATAGGTTCTTATTAATCGATTGTTATTATACAAGAATTCTTGTATCACTCATGCAGATCTTCCATCTACCGGAAACCAAAGGATTCATTGCTTTTCCTTTTTTGTCGAACTTGTATAAACACAACCCTATTTGCACCTATCAGTTACGAACTTGCTATTGTTATGAAAGACAACCCCTAGGCTCAGTCACAGCAACGAGTACCGAACCGTCGTTCCCACGGCTACAGTACCAGGAGTTGCTGCTGAGCCAGCCCGTTCAAAACAGTACTTCTGTCTAGCAGAAACTATTAGCGACATCCCTAGAACAGTATTCGTATCGTGAACCAATGGCCACTTTTCCGGTCGAAGGAAATGCCTAATAAATAGTCAAATACTGCACTCTTTAGCTACTGTACTCCGGAAACAAAGTAAGGGAAAGCCCCGTACGTCAAGAGCTGCACTGCTATGAATCAAAGACTGTCTGCTCGCCGTTTCCGGCCAGTATTGCGGGTTCAATGGCTTTATACGAATTAGCTGTTTTTGACCCATCCGATCCCCAGAAATGGAAATTGTTAATACTGGCACTGTACCTTAAGTGGGAGATGGAATAGCCCGCATTCATGGTTCGAACAAAGTAATGGCTGGAGAATTGGTAGAATCTGAAGATGGTACAGTAGGCATCGCTTTGAATTTAGAATCTGATAATGTTGGCTAAGTACTGATGGGCGATGGTTCGACCATACAGGAAGGGGGTTCCGTAAAAGCAACGGGAAAAATTGCGCAAATACCAGTTAGTAATTCTTTCTTAGGCCTTTAAGCCAGTAAATGCTTTGGCCCAACCGATCGATGGAAAGGGTCAAATCCCAGCTTCTGAGTCTAGATCAATTGAGTCTCCCGCACCATATGGGAATTATTTCAAGACGTTCCGGTGGCGGAAAACGACCCGAATCTGCAGGAATTCGGGAAGGTTGAAGCAATGGCCAAACCTCCTTGAGGCTACAGCAATAACGTCATAAGCAATGACACTTAACTAAAGCACTTTATCCTCGCTTTCCACCTTTTATCTAGGGTTAGGAGGATCACGCGCCATAATGCCGGATCTCCATCTTTCTTTGTTGGTTGCTCTCCAGTCGCAGAATTATGAATAGTTTCACTAAAAATAAGTTTATTGGCTTGAAAAAAAAAATGAACCAATCCGGCAACCTGTACTATTTTTGCTGCCTCCAGCAACCTGTTGCAACTAACTTCATATTCAGGATGAAACAAGACAATTATGCCAGATAGTAAGGAATTACAAGTTTTCTGCACTAGAAAAAGCTAATAAATGGACTCGACCCATTATATATTTTTCCAGTAGTCATTTTAGGGACGTTTGCATGTACTGTGGGTCTTGCGGTTCCGGAACCATCAATGATTGGTGAACCAGCAAATCCTTTTGCGACTCCATTGGAAATATTACCCGAATGGTACTTTTTCCCTGTCTTTCAAATACTTCGTACAGTTCCCAATAAATTATTGGGGGTCCTCTTAATGGCGTCCGTACCGGCGGGCTCGTTGACCGTTCCTTTCATAGAAAATGTAAATAGGTTCCAAAATCCGTTTCGACGCCCTAAAATCTTAACCACGAAGGCACCCGCTTGCCCAAAATAAAATGAATTAGCCGGATTGCTGCTTTATGACACTTGCTAGACCTATAAAAAATGTTATGATCTCCAGACCTATAAAAAATATTATGATCGCAGAAAACAAACATAATCAATGCGATATAGCCAGTCTTTGCTATGGCATGCGATAAGCCATATTCGCGATCAGCTGCATTGTCTGGCCTGGCAAAGCAATATGCAGCGATGGCAAGCGATTGGCGCGTAGGCCTTTTAGATAGAAAGTAACGAAAACATGCAGAGACAGGAATCAGCCAAAGAGTGCGGGAGATTGATTGCAATACTTATCAGTCAAATAGTTAGAAAGTTGGCCTGCTATGATTTAACGGTGCTAACCAAGTGGAAGAGCCGTCACTCTTAGGATAAGAGTGACTCTGTGGGATAACAAGCTGATCAAAACATCTTAGGGAAGGTTTAGCACCTCGATGCTGAAAGCCATAATCAATGCGCTAATGCCTTTTAGTTAGCGTGCTATGATAATATATATTTATTAATCTGGTTGTTTTTTTTTACCATTATCTTTGTCCCTGCAATCATGATCATTAACCGGATTATGCGGTTTCTTTTGTTTGCATTTCTTATAGCTATTATTTGAATTAGTATCTTGGAGTGAATTGCAAGTTTGTTGCTTAAATTGGCTTTTATCTAAAGCTTTTATTTTTTCAGCAAATATTCTTTGGTGGTTAAAGTATTTTGTAAAGTTAAGAAAGATCCGTAACCATATTTCTTTTTCAATAATGCAAATGCAAAAACGGGCTCAATAAGAATCTGTTTTTCTGGAGTTCCAAAGGCTAGCATGACATCGTTATGTACGTAAAGACCTAGAGTGTGGAAACCTAGAAATAAGCTAGCCCAACTTAAATGGGATATTATTGCTTCTTTATGCTCCAACATTCTTGACAATACATTGTCTTTGTTTTGTTCCGGATCATAATCCCTAATGAAGAATATGGCCCCTACCATGATAAACCCAGCAATATATTGGTGATGGGTATAAAGTGGGTGGTAAAATCTTGTGCTATAAAAGCATAAGCAGGTAAGGCGAATCCAAACAGCAAACAAAGCACAACTATGATTCGTTTATAGGATTTGAACCCGGTTCGAAGCCATTCCTTTGACACCTTAAACTGGCAAATTCTACCGTTTCCACTGCTTAAGTTTTGTTCAATCCATAAACACGTGCAGTTCCATCCCCGACCGTTATCACTCAACCGGTCTCATCCACTGACAATTTAGTATAATAGTCGGTAATTCTTCTTTCCAGGATGGTTATTTTGTTGTTCTAGCTTTAAACAATCTCATTTTTTCTTTGATTTGCGTTTCTCTCTTCTTCAATGCCATAAACGTTCAAGAGCTAATGCATATTGAGCAATTCTTCCTGCATGTCCACTGACTTGTAGCCGGAACATTTCATCATAAAAGGCCTCTATTCAGGGCTTTCCTCCCGGCAAGGCATGTTTGTTATTCCATTTATGACTCGCATTGGAGTAACGAAGTCATGGGGCGGTTGAAGCTTTACCGGAGATACCGTAACTGATGCAGGTATCTGGAGTTACGAGGTGTAGCTATCATACTATCTGGCTTGTTGTTTCTTGCTGTTATCTGGCACTGGGTGTATTGGGACCTGGATCTGTTTCGCGATGGTCGCACGCTTGTGGGGCGAAAGAGGACTCCTTTTCCCGCCTGTAGGTTCTTATGGCCCTTCAGACTTCAATAAAGGAACAGAGTCGTAGCTTTCTGATTCACCCCTAGCCACTTAAGTACTCCCGGATACTTAACGCTAACGCTACAGCACTGCACGGGTCGATACGCGCAGCGCTTAGTATCCATTGTTTACGGCTAGGACTACTGGGGTATCTAATCCCATTCGCTCCCCTAGCTTTCGTCTCTCAGTGTCAGAAAAATAAGAAAATGAACGCTTTAAATAATCTCGTTTCCTTTCTCTTCCGTCGAATCCCTTTCCTTGGTGCTTTACACTGGCAGGCAGCATTCATGGCAGTTCTTTTCTATGCTAACTGAATAATTAAGAATGCCGCGAGCAGGGATCATATGGCCTGATTAACTACGAATTAGATAAGCTACGACAATGGCAAATTGAAATAGAAGCTTAAACAGTCATATGGACAGTCATAAAGCATGCCATGCCACTAGTCTTATATTACACAATGTAAATAAATTGAATTCTCATAGCAATTAGCCATCAGCTTCAGATTGTCACGGTTGCTACGTGTTTTTGCCCACCAAAAGAGATTCGAACTCTTAACCATCAGCAGGTGCTCTCCTTATTAAGCTATTGGTGTGGGTGGAAGGATCTCCTTGGCAATGGGAAGGGGTCCTCCCTTGAGCTATAGCATCGCTACAAATAAGGACTGTGGTAACAGTAGGCCATTCCATCTATGGCTTCAATGGTTTCCCGGCGCATGATAACGTACATTCTCACTAAGTTGGTTATTTGGTGTAACCATTAGTGCAATATTGAAATCATTTAGTTTGCACGTTAAATCTATAACGCAAAATTCTACGGTCCCTCGGGCTTAGATTTACTCTCCGCAGTTTCATAGGTGTAAGCCTAGTTATGAGATAGAGTATTCTCGTATATAAAGAAAGATTTTGTTTTTGTGCCTCTACCCAATTTACACTTCATTCACACTTCTCACCTCTCATTTGATTTGAAGAGAAAAGACTGGTCTCTCGCCCCACCCTCTGTCTCACATTCTATCGATAATTATAGAGGGCAACCATACTCACTTCCCCATCCGGTTAGGATGAAAGCTCACGTCACTCGATTGTTTGTCGATGAGGATCGCGTCATCAGTTGTTGAAGAGGCGTACCCAGGGAGGTAGCCATCAAATCAAACGTTGTTTTGAATAGGACATGTCATCTGCTAGAGGACAGTTAGGCACTTTGTAGAGAGACCCAGGACACAGCGTACCAAGGGAGGCAGCTTCGGAATTGGATCCTAGAAATATCAATTAATGAATCCACTTTTTGGACTGCTGGGTGTTACCACCTTTTCCACAGCCAGCTTCCCGCCCAAGGGTGTTTACCACCTTTTCTTGGAACGAGGCCTGCTATGACAAGGAATTTCTTCCTCTTCTCTCATAACATATTTGTTTGTTTGTTTGTTTGTTTTTTTTTTTTCGAATTGAGCAAGGGAATAGTAGAAAGATCATTTGTCAGAACCCACCTCGCCACTGTCGCTGGTTGAAAATAGAGGATAAGAGATCAAGGCTGGAAGGGGGGTTTGAGGGGACAAAGGGTTGCGTCCATTTCATCAGGACTGACTGAAGAACGGCTATCAAAAGTAGCATCATAAGAAGTACAGTGCCGCACCAACGAGGGAAAGGATCAAGTGTCCGTAATTGTCAAGATCCCCAAGGAGGGAAGTACTTCTTCAGGTGATATCCATTGATCAGAAAGGGATCATCAGAGGCATTAACGGTCTGCACTTGGACATAGCCATTAGGGTTGACTGCAAGTACCTTATAGGGGCCCATCCACCGCTGTTGGAGCTTGCCAGGAAACTTGCCAAATCGTGAATCATAGGCTAGGACCAAATCACCTTCTTTGAACTCCTTATGCTTGATAAAGCTATCATGGTAAGCCTTGCGTCGAGCTTGCGTGGCTTCCATGCATTGTAGAGCCATCCTATGAATTTCGTCCAAACATTCCAGGTGCAAGAGATGGCGTTGTAGTGAATCATTGTCCCCCAAACGCTCTTTGATAACCACTCTCAAAGAGGGTAATTCTAATTCAACAGGGAAAACAGATTCTGTACCATACAGCAGCTGGAAGGGTGTTTGTCCGGTTGCGGCTTTATGGGAGGTTCTGTATGCCCAGAGGGCCTCTGTAAGTCGATCATCCCAATCACGACGATGTGCGGCAATCGTTCTTGTCAGGATCGAGCAAAGGATGCAATTGGTGACTTCGACTTGGCCGTTGGCTCTGGGGTAATAAGGAGTGGACTTGCGATGGTGGATCTTATACAACTCTGTCAACTCTTCCATGACTTTGTTGAGAAAATGCGTGCCTCTATCACTTACCAGCTCTAAGGGACTGCCAAAATGGGTGATGATATTCTCGTACATGAACAGGGCCATGCTGTTACCATCGTCCCGCTTTAGGGCTTTAGCTTCACACCACTTTGTAACATAATCCGTACATACGAGGATGTATCGGTTTTGTTTCCTTCTGGTAGGAGGATCGATCGGACCTACGAAGTCGATGCCCCACTTCTCAAACGGCTTCAACGGAAGGATAGGTTGCAGTGGCATGGCACTTGTCTTGGTGGGTTTCCCCATTCTTTAACAAGCATCACATCTTTTACAGTAATCATAGGCATCCTTATGAATGGTAGGCCACCAATAACCTGCTAGCAGAGCCTTCCTGGCTGTAGCTTCTCCTGCAAAGTGACCTCCGCATGGCTCGTCATGGCAAGCCTTCAGAACAATCCCAATCTCATTTCCTGCAACACATCTTCTGAGCACTTCATCTTTGCCTTTCTTGTACAGTGCACCACCTAGCAGGGTGTATGGGGCTGATTCTAGCATAAGCTTCTTCCTCTCCCGACTAGAAATGCCAGGAGGGTACTGTTGGGTTGCTAGCAGATTGGCAATGTCTGCATACCAGGGAGTTACAGTTTCTACCAAGAATAGGGAAGCATCAGGGAGGTCTGGATCATCCTGCTCCTCGTCTGCAGTTTGTGGGATACGCGACAGATGATCAGCCAAAACATGGGAACGACCGGGCTTAGTAATCACCTCAAAGTCGAACTCCTGGAATAAAAGGAGCCATCTCATCATTCGTCCTTTCACATCCACTTTGTTCATCAGGAAGGACAGGGCCTCATGATCCACATAAAATTTAAAGTGGGTAGATAGGAGGTAATGGCGAAACTTCTCTAGGGCAAACACCATTGCCAAGCACTCCAGCTCTGTCACTGTATAGTTTCGTTCCCTATCAGTAACTTTTCGGCTTGCGTAATAGATCGGTTGATCCAACTTCGAGGAGCCCTTCTGGCAGAGGACAGCACCTAAACCTTTAATTGATGCATCAGTGTGTACATGGAACTCTTTCGTCCAATCAGGAGGTTGCAGAATGGGTGCCTCTATCAGACACTGCTTCAAAGTGTGAAAGGCTTTGTCACATTCTTCCGCCCAAGTAAACTCTGCATCTTTCCTCAGAAGCTTGTGCAAGGAGGTTGCCTTTGTTGCAAAATGGGCTATGAACCTTCTGTAGTAACCCACATGGCCTAGGAATCCCCTCAACTGTTTGAGGTTGGTGGGTGCTGTCAGAGCTGCGATCTTTTCGATCTTTGCAGGGTCTGTTGATATCCCTTGTGCAGAGACAATGTGGCCCAACAGGACTCCAGAAGAGACCCCAAAGATGCATTTGTCGGGGTTGAGGGAAATCCCATACTCCCAGCATCGGTCAAAGCATTGTTCCAGGTGTTCCCAGTGTTCACGGATCAAACTATAGACACAGAAGTCATCCAAATATACCTCAATAAAGTCGTGCAGATGATTTTGAAATGCAGCCATCATGACTCGTTGGAAAGTAGCAGGGGCATTGCAGAGTCCAAACGGCATCACTCGGTAAGCGTAGGTCCCCCATTCTGTGGTGAAGGTTGTTTTGGATTGGTCTTCTTCTGCGATTTGGACTTGGTTGTATCCCCTGAATCCATCCAGAAGGGAATAAAGCTCATGTCCTGCCACTGTGTCCAACAGTTGGTCTGTGAAAGGGATAGGAAAGTGATCCTTCTTCGTCTTGGAATTAAGCTTTCGGAAATCCACACATATTCGCAATTTGCCATTCTTCTTGGGTACAACCACGATGGGTGAAACCCATTCACTATTTGCCACTGGATAGATGAACTCGGCTTCCAGAAGCTTCAACAGCTCCGCTTTCACCAATGTGGAATAATTCGGGTTCATTCGCCTCTGTCGTTGCCGTACTGGCTTGGCATCAGGCTCCAAGTCAATATGATGTTGACATATTGTGGGATCAATCCCCTTTAGGTCTTTGTAGGACCACGCAAACACGTCCAAATTTTCTTTCAACAAGTTATACAAGGTTGAAAACTCCTCTTCTGGAAGGCTGCTACCCACCTTCAAGTGGCGTTCAGTGCCTTCTGCATCTACAAAGGTTAACTGCCTTTCACCTTCTACTTCACGGATGAAGGTCCCGCGGACTGCTTCTGGATACAGATCTGACTCCTTCAAGGGAGTGGTATCCTCTTCTGATGTCCCACTAGAACTAACTTCTTCTTTTGGTGGAGACTTAGGTTGCTCCTTGAGATGTTGAAATGGGATTAGAGCTGTTTCGGGTTTGGTTTCAAAATTAATTACCTCTTGGCTTGAAGACTCCTCTTCTGAAGATGACACATCCAGGAACGTCACATAACAGGGACCCTCTGATGCCTGTTGGGTTTGTGGGACCGGTGCTCATTGGCACGGTGCATCATCATCATCTTTCTTTGGCAAGGATGGGTGAGGATGGCAGGAGCCACTGTTGAAAGACGGCTTGTTCTTCTTAATCCATTTCTTATAAAGATTTTGCATATGAAAAGATCCATTTACCAGACCAAATGGTACCATCACCATTCTGTCCCATAGCATGAGCTCGTCTACTTCTAATGCCTCTGAAACTTCTTCCTCAAATGTATCCTCTTCAGGTGGGATAGATTCTTCTGGCTCACTTTCATCACCTTCTTCGTCCATATCATATTCATCCTCTTCTGTCTCTGTCTCTGTCTCTGCTTTTGCTTTTGCTTCTGCTTCTGCTTCTGTAGGAGCTCTGTAACAGAAGAATAGATTCTCTGTTTCCTCTCCTGTCTCTGTCTATGGCTCTGCTATGGCCATGTAACAGGGAGAGCAGTACATCCATGCTTCTATCTCACTGTCAGAAGTGATTTCAGAAGTCATTCCTGGTTCAGGCAGGAAGTATTCACCCATTGATAATGGCGTTGCATCTTTTGGAAGTCGGCTTACAGTATCCACTGTTAAGGAATGTGCCACTATTTTCTTAGGAAGGATCTGTTTGACAGCATCTTTGTCTGCTGATGTTCCATCTGTACCCTCATTAGGGGAGTCAGAAGATAATTCCAAGGAGGTGGATCCATGTCCTTTTTGAGAACCATACAGTTTCAGCACCACTTTGTTGGGTCCTCTACCCAAAGTCAAGGTTCCTTTGAACCAATCCGTCCTTGCTCGGGCTTCAAAAAGCCATGGTCTGCCTAGTAGTAGAGGATAGGATGTACCATAAGAGTTTGGCTTCACCACCAGATAGGTCAGCCAATAATCTTTTCCAGCCACTGTAGTCTTCACATATGGAAGAATGCCCAAAGGCTTGATTCTACTCTGATCCGCCAGTCTGATGAGCCATTGGGTTGGTTGCACACCTTGTAAGCCTAGATCCTTCATTGTCACATCTGTCATAATGTTCACTGATGAATCTCCATCAATCAGTGCATTTGAAATAAAGAAACCTTCTATCCATATGCCAGTCTCTAGAGTACCCGGATCTAGGAAAGCATTAGCCACATCCACTTCTTTTACAGGATCTGGAGCCTTGTTGGACTTTGTCACTGTTGAGGGAGCAATCCTTAAACCACGTCTTCTTGTCAATATACTTTTGAACCTTTTTCGGCAACTGGGAGACAACATCAATAATTGTCGGAATGTGAGGTTTGGTCTAAAGTTATCTAGATCTCTAACTAGATCGTATTCCTTAATAGGATCCACTGGCTTCTCTAACCGGTTAGGGAATGGGGCAACACCCATTTTCATTTTCCCTCTTTCTTCCAATAGAGGAATTACAGGAACTTCTTCAGCCACTTGTGGCACTTCCTCTTCTTCTGTCTCCTAGACCTCTGGTCCTGTCTCTGTAACTCTCTGTGGCACTGTAGTGCTCTGTACGGCACTGTTAGGCTCTGTTCTGTTTTGTTCTTCTGGTGGAAGATTGAACTTCACTGTTCTGGCAGGAGGGTTATTTTCTTTCTGGATAGGTGGTTCCTTCTGCTTTGCACATGTGATGTGGCAGCAACTTCCAATTCCACTAAATTGGAGGTAGGCTCTTGAGCCTTGCCCGGACTATCAGTAGCACTGTTTTTCACTAGGGCTGGGCTTGGACAATCTTTTGCAGTGTGGCCTTCTCCTTTGCATCGACTGCATAAGGGCTTGTAATCGACTGACCTTCGAGGATTTGGACAATTTGGTGAGATATGTCCCTTTTCTTCGCATCTGTAACATTCCACTTCTGATCTCTGACCACCGCCAGACTGTCTTCCTCTATAACTTTGAGAGGGAAATCTTCTGGGTCCGAAATTAGGACCAAACTCTCTAGGCTTGGGTCCAATATCTTGTGTTGTCATTTTGGATTCCAACAAGTTGAATCGTGCGTCTTCTTCCTTCCTTCTCCTATCATGCATCTCCTTCAGAGAGCAAATGTCCTCTGTATGGTTCTTCCGCAAACAGTAGGAACAGAACGCCCCAGGAATAGTTGGTTTTCGTGTACATTCGGTGGCTAAATGGCTTGCTTGATGACACTTACCACACCAAGTATTTGATCGCATCACATCTCTTCCTGCTCCTGCAACATTGGATATGCTCGCGGTATTCACTTTCAACGTCTGTAGCTGCTCTGTAATCACATCCATCAACTTATTTTTGATGTTTGCAACTGAGTTGGATAAATAATCCTTCAAGCTTTCTCCTCTTGACGTACTGGCAGGAGGGTTTTGAGGAGTTTCTGTAATCACTACATAAACTGGTTGGGCTGGTACAGAGGGGTCTCTGTTCTGGTTCTGATTCAGTGCTCCTGTTTGAACTGTTGGCTGTTGGCTCCAGTTGGTAGAATTCCACTGTTGCTGCTGATTTGGTAGTGAGGAAATTGGTTGGGACCATTGTTGTTGTGGGTGAACCACCATTTGAGGCATGGATTGTGGCCACTGTGGATTTGTTGCACTGTACTATGATACCGGGGACATCTGTTGGTAGGGGTAGGGAACAGTCCCTGGGACTGCATTTGGTGGATACATCATTCCTGGCATCAGAGGAGGTAGGACTTCTCTTCCTGTATTCATCGCTAATCGAGCTTCCACTTCATCATACAGTCTTGCTCCTTCTGTTGCAGCTTGCAGTGTGGCTGGTCTTTGCAGCTCCACAAACTTACGGACTTTTGGTTGTAATCCTCTGAGAAACACCCCCTTCTGGATGCCATCATCTAGATTATGGTTAGTCCATCTCTTTAGGATGGATTCCATTCGTGAGACATAAGCTTCTACTCTTTCTCCAGAGGATTGACTTAGGTTCATAAATTCCTCTCGCATCCGCTCTTCAAAACCTTCACTCCTGAACGTCCCATGTGCCAAAAGTTCCTGCTGCTTGTCTCTCATACCACTGAAACGCCGCGCCCTTGAAAGTGGCGGGGAATATTGCTAACCAATGCTCAGGGGTTCTGGCATTGTTAGCCACACATGCTACCATAAACTCTGCTACATGAAGATCGGGGTCTTCATTGTACTCTCCCTTAAAAACTGGCAATGGGACTACATTCGCTGGCCTGTCATCAATATTTTCAGGACGGATCTGGCTTGGAAGTGGACCTCCAGTAGGAGGAAGGGCTTGATGTGCCATTGGGACTTCTGTAAAGAGTTCCGCAAGGGCGTCAAAGGCGGCTTCTACTGCGAGCTCGCTCTCGGTTCTGATTTTTGCTTTCTCTCTTCTCACGTACCTCTGGACTCGTTCTAACGCTTGCCTTTTTATTGCGTCATTCATCAAGGGTGTGGCTCCACTAGGTTATTAGTGCTCCACAGAGGGTTAACAGAAGACTTCAGTCTCTGGAGAACTCTCTTGCCAACAATTCTTCTACTTCTTTCTTTTCAACATCCCTGAATTCTGCTTTCATGCCACTACACAGGGGTAGGTATTCGGTTCTGAACGTGTCAAAATGCATACGTCTGAGCATTGTGGTAGTGCCATCATCATAGTAATGCCAGCTTCTGATGGTCTCAATAGTGTATGTTGTGAAAAACACTCTGTCTACCAACTTCCAGTGGGTTGCTAATTGAACAAACAGAAGATTATCAGTACACCAAACATCCCATGTATCTTGCTGTTGAGCGTCCACAAACAAATTCCAACTTTTTTCCTTCTTGTCTTTGTGAACCTCTATAGACCAAGACTCCTGAAGCTTCTTCACAATCTCCCACGTGATGTTGTCTGGAAACTTTTCAATGAATGCCAAATCTTCCATGGATGGTCATTCTCTCTGTTTCTGCTCTTCAGTTTGTTCCCAAACAGTTTGCTACCAAGATGCAAGTTTCTGCTGCTTCAATAGGAAGAGGAAACTGTCCACCACATAGAGCATGCATCATGATGGTGATGTGTTTCCGCCATTGTGGAATGAACTTCTTGTGGAAAGTGGCTTTGATTATGAGGAATTCCAACTCTTCAATGGAAGAAGGAACTTTACAAACATCCATTGAATTCTTCTCTTCTTGGCAATGCCATTTCCTTCATTTTCAGCCTCTTCTAGTGCTTATTGATGGCAAGTTTCCCCGGCTGCGCACCAAAAACATGGAGCCCCAAGAGAAACACCAAGGAAAAGGGAATTCTCTTGCAAGAAAATCTATCTTGTAACATCAACAAGCTTGTTTATCATGTTTCATATTATCACAATGAAGAAAAGAACACCAGGCACAACAAATCTTCATACAGCATCATGTAGATCTCCCACGGTTTTTAATAGAATCAACCATATTCTTCAATATCTTCACAAAATCCATCTATAGAACAAAGAAAGCAAAGGAATACACCATCTTTGAATGGAAATACATCACATAGTATTCATCTTCAATATCTTCACAGTCTTCTCTCTCAATCTCTCATATACAATCACTCTGTTTGAGTAGAATTGGCTATCTCTGACCCTCTCTCTCTCTCTCTGTCAATAATACATCATATCCTCACTACAATCTCTCAAAAATCACTCTCAATAATCCTTCTTAGGTCGTGGATACCCCTCCCAAGAGGTATGTCTAATATGAAGAGTCACCAGAGCCACTACAGTGTCCTTTCATAGCTCACTACTGTCACTTCACTCTAGTCTTCACTTGAGTCTTTGACAGCTACTTCTTCCACTTCTTTCAGCTCTTTTGCACTTGTATTCACCTCCTTCTAAGGCTAGAAAACTTTCCCAAGCTACACTCTCATCCATCAGAACACATATAGAAGCATACAGAACAGAACAGAGACAGAGGCTCTACAGAAGACCTACAGAAGGTTACAGAAGGTTATCAAAACCACATAACTCACGTTCAAACCATTCCAAACTCTCACAAACCATTCAATAATATTCCACAATATCTCAATCTTCATCAATCAATACTCCATCCCTCCTTACAGAAGACAATCAGAACAAAACAGACCAAAACAGAGCAAAACAGAACAAAACAAAAGGTATACAGAACCTATCAGAACCTATCAGAACATCACAGAACCACCAATAATCATCATGAACTTCCAAAACCCAATCATTATTATCCAAAACACTCTCAAACCACTTCCAAATCAATCAATCATCTCATAAAATCAACCATTCAGCTCTCAAAAACAACAAAAATCAGCCAAAAAACAAGTCATTTCAACACTCAACACTATGTCTCTACGCACAGGCATACGATGCAATTTCTACAGTAACTTTTCACCGACCTATAGAACAGTGGTCGCACAGCAGGATGGACATCCAGAGGCTGTAGTAGGGCCTTACAAAGTGTACAGAGGCTATAGTACCAGGATAACTGAGGAGTTTTACAAGTTTATGTTTGAGACATTAGGACTAGGAAACACAAAACTAAAAAAGTCTATCTGAATAGAAGGGCTGATGAGGTTTGTCCTTCTCCTAGTGGTCTTCATCTTCTTCTTCCTTTGCTCCATTTTCTTCTTCTTCTTGGACTGCAACTAGATATGCCTTTTGGGACCTCTTTCTTGCGTGGCAGAACTTCTCGGTGTGTCCGGTTCTTTTGCAGAAGTCATAGAAGAGCTGATCCTTCTTGCCTTTGTACCTGTTGCCAACATATAATGCATGCTCATCTCTTGAGGTACTTGGTTCTTCGTTAGTTTTTAGCTTCTTTTCCTCTTCTAATAGTGATACTTGGATATCAACAAGTTCAAGATTTGGCATGTTGATTAAAGTTGTTGATACATTATTATATTCAAGAGGCAAACTCTTAAGTAGAACACCGGTGCAAACATCTTCTTCAATTTTAATGTTGATTCTTGCAAGTTGGGTTAGAAGTCCTTCCATGTAATTTAGATGTGTGGCAAGTGATGTGTTGGACTTCATTTCAAGCCTGAAAAACTCAATCAGGAGACCATACTTTGATGATTTAGACTGTGCACTGAACAAGGTGTCAAGTCTCTTCCATGTATCCTGTGAGGTCTCACAGTTATCCATATAGTGGATATATCTATCGTCTAGCTCCAGTTTGATAATGGCATGGGCTTTATCATCATTCTTTTGCCAAGTAGCTGCAAGGTCCGCATCCCGAGGTTTCTTCTCTTTGCCATTTGTGATGGCCCATAGACCCTTCTTCATCAAGATGAGCTTGATGCGGGTTTGCCAGGTGTGAAACCCAACTCCCTTGAACCGAGCTGTCGGTGAGTCTTTTCCCATGCTGGAGAGCTAGAGCAGCAACAAATCAGTTCCAAGATTCTCAAATTATACAAGTGAAAGAGCAGATTACAATGTGTCAATAGACACAAGTAATGGTAGTGTGAAAGACACACTATGTTTGACTTGATGTTGAGCTTAAATCTTTCTGTTCGGGTCTTCGATCCTTTGTTGATCTTTCCAGGTCCTTCCAAGCCTTGATTTGATGTTGAGGCAGTAGATCAGAGTGGCAGTGGGTTGCTCCAGGTGGCAGGAGAGAGAAAATGATGAGATTTTTTAGCTTTGATGAAAATGGCTATGGCTGAAAGTTTAGGGTTTCAAACAGGGGCCTGGTTTTTTGCTCTAGGTGGGATGAATACTTGATCATTTTTCAAAAAAAATTTATGGAAAGAAAGCTTATCTCATGGACTTTCATTGCCCCATAACCATCGTCAGCATCAGGTCGAGAGCAGCAGTCATGCAGGACAATGAAATGCAGACATGCGCAATTCGGGTAAATTTTGATGATTTTGACAATGCTCGGGGCAGAGGCGGCTAATGTCAGTGGCTATGGTGTTGAGCTGCTGCGCCTTAACCAGAGGAAGAGGTCTTTAGAAGGAATCATCAGCTGATATGCTCTATATTGAGAGATCCAATGACTCCAAGTGAGCTGGGTCCTTTTGGCTATGGAGGACACCCAAGGCAGAAGTTGAGAATATTGACAATGCTGAGCTCCAAGGTGTGCAATGCTTAGGTGTGAGATGCCAGGGAGGAGCTCTGGAAGTAGAGAAACATTTTCCCAGAAGGAATTGCAGTGAGATATGACTTGTGGAGAGAGATCCAAGACCTTGAAGCAGGCAGGGTCCAGGCTTGCTATGGCTGCCAAGGAAGGTCAAGTAGAGATAAAGGTGAGAAATGGAACCATGAGCTGGTCTTGAGTTGACCTGAGGTTAAGATGAGCTGAGAGAGAGTAGAGGAGAGCTAAGCCATGCTCAATTGAGCTCTGATACCATGTAAAAGATGCGAGATCTAGAGCATGACACAGGCGGTAGCTATGGAGGATGGAAGATAAAGACACAACTCATGTTGACATGACAATGTAGACAACTGTTACACAAGTGAATTAGGTTTCAAGATTGAGACTTGAACTCGTAAACACAATCTTGTGTATGGACAACAATGACACAAACACTTGACATAAGAGACAAGTACTATTGCATTATCATCATATGAAAGTGATAGTTCAAGTACATCATTATATAGAGTTCTTTGGTAGTACTTAATATCCACTGTGCATATGGGATTTTGTCTCTCTTCCTAGAATGGACTGCATCTTCCTAGCCTAGCTGTCCTATACAAAGTGACTAGAGTAGGTGTGATTGCAATTATCTCAACATTCCATGGTCCTGACACCTAAAGGGTTAGGGAAGGCTTTGTCCCTTCCTTACAAAGGGGAACCCTTTGTCACAACCAAGCAGTTATTCTCCAATGAAGATATCCTCAAGCTGTTTTACAGAAGTAGACTAAAGAGGTCCTCGATGTCAAGAAGGTGATTAACACTTTAGGAGTGCCTTTTTCAATGATTACTAATCCTTTCTGGAAGTTAGTCTGTCAATTCCTTCAAGACAGGTTCATGCCTACCAAGACACCATCTCACTACTTGTCCAAGGAGCTCTTCACAGCTTCCAGGATGGTTTTAAAAGGGGTTGCCATTGACTAGAGCACTTACCTCCTTACGAAGATGGACCAGCATTTTGTTAAGGTGACTAAAGGGAATGTTACCAATGTGACCTTTGGTTCATATTTACATGCTTTTCTTATATATTTAGTCCTTCAAAAGGGTGTTTTACCTCCTCCTCCATCTGATCCAGTTCCTTCCATGCCACCTTCAGAATATTTAGAACCCATTGACATAGAGCATATTGATTCCCCTCCTCCACTGGTCATTCAGTAGAAGCACTTGAAGCGTGTAGCAGATACAATTCCACCAGTCATTCCTTCAATGTTAGTTCCTGCTACCTCTGGAAGTGAACTCCCTGCTTACCTCACATGCAACGATTTATTCAGGGCAAATCGAGAGGATTCCATGGATATATTAGTTCCTTCATTGAACCACTTAGTGACAGGGGATGCCATTCCTTTCCTTTGCAAAGGCATCCAGAGTTCTATTGAACTCTCAGTGACACAACTTGTGCTCAACAATTATATTCTTCTTTTTATGAAGAATTGATGTAATCCAAAGACCAGATGAATGAGGCAACCATAGAGCTAGCCTCTACCAAAGACACTTTTTTTTATTTGTTTAAGCAGATAGAGTAGCAGGCCAAAATGATTGAGACCCAAAGAGAAGACATATCTTCTTTGAAAGATTAGTTAGCAGAAGCTCAGTCAGAGGTCACTAGGGTTTCTGAAGAGAAAGATAAAATGTCCAACAAATCTCAAGAGTTTAAGACTCTTCTAGATACAAAACTGTCAGATTTGCAAATTGCTCACAATATAGTGGAATCCCAAGCCTCCTAGATTAAACAATTGAAGGACCAACTAGCACAGCCATGATCCATTCCCCCAAGTCCCAGTGTCCCCATGATTCCTTCTATGTCTTAGTAGGACTTGTCTGCTCTTCAATGGAATGCCACGTTATGTCCTTTATTTCAGGCCAAGGTTGAGAGATTGTAGTCTAGAATAGATATCTTATGGACTACTTTTGAGTAGTTTATGGAGTTTGTTCCTCCCTCCCACTCTTTCTTTGTTCATTATCAACAACAGAAGTTAGCCTTTTATGTTCACTTTCAACCATGGTGGACAATGACATTGACACTTCACTGAAAAGAAAAGAGTACTATCATTGCTTTTAGAAAAGGAAGCAAGTACAATGCTTTATAGGAAAGTAGGAAACTATAGTAGGCACCATTGTGCATATGGGATAGGTTAGCCTGCATATCCTTGACCGTGAAGCTCCATACAAAGAGGCTGTTTGAGTGAGTGTGATTGCTGATTCTCAACACCCCTCCTCAATCACAACTAGAAAGGCACAAAGTGTGTAGAGGCTGTAATGAGAACCACCTGCAAAGTGTGGGCATACCACAAACATGGCAAAACACCAGAGGCTGTCGCAGAAAAGGCTAAGTGTGGGTACCATAAACATGGTGGATATCCAGAGGCTGTAACAGGAGCCTCACAAAGTGTATAGGGACTGTAATGCCAAGTTACATAAGGAGTTTACAAAGCTTATGGCAGGAAGCATTAGGGCAAGGAAGTACAAGGCTTTTAAAACAGTCTATTAGAGTTATGAGAGTAGAAAGACTGATGAGTCTTGTCCTTCCGATCCTGGTGGTCTTCATCTTCATCTTCATCTTCATCTTTTGGTCCATGGTCTTCTTCTTCTTTTACAGCTGCAAGATAGGCCTTTTGGGACCTCTTCCTAGCATGACATAACTTTTTAGTATGTCCGGTCCTTTTGCAGAAGTCACAGAAGAGCGGTTCCTTTTTACCTTTGTATCTGTTGTTTACATATAACATTTGTTCATCCTTTGAAGTGCTGGGCTCTTCTTTGCTTTTAAGTTTCTTTTCTTCTTCTAACAGAGATGCCTGGATATCAACAAGTTCAGGATTTGGCATGTTGATTAAAGTTGTTGATACATTATTATATTCAGGAGGCAAACTCTTAAGTAGAACACCGATGCAAACATCTTCATCCATTTTAATGTTGATTCCTGCAAGTTAGGTTAGGAGTCCTTCCATGTAATTGAGATGTGTGGCAAGTGATGTGCTGGACTTCATTTCAAGGCTGAAGAACTCAATCAGGAGACCATACTTTGATGATTTAGATTGTGCACCAAACAGGGTGTGAAGTCTTCTCCATGTATCCTGTGAGGTCTCACAGTTATCCACATGGTGGGGGTCTAGCTCCAGTTTGATAATGGCCTGGGCTCTGTCATCATTCTTTTGCCAAGTAGTTGCAAGGTCAGCGTCCCGAGGTTTCTTCTCTTTGCCATTTGTGATGGCCCAGAGACCCTTTTTCATCAAGATGAGCTTGATGCGGGTTTGCCAGGTGTGAAACCCGACTCCTTTGAATCGAGCATTTGGAGAGTCTTTTCCCATGTTGAGGTTGCAAGATCAGCAGCAAATCAATACCAGAATTTTGAGATTTTATCAGTAGAAGAGCAGAATGCAGTGTGTCAAGAGACACAGTTAGTGACAGTGTGAAAACACACTATGTCAGTGTTGATGTTGAGCTTGATTCTTGATTCTTCTTGTTCAGGATCATTCGGTCGTTCTTCAATCTTCTCAGGTCCTTCCCCTCCTTGATTTGATGCTGGGTCAATGGATTAGAGTGACAGAGGCTTGGGTTGAGTGTCAGGAGAGAGAAAAACTGAGGAAAAAAAGCTTGAGAAATTTTGGCTATGGTGGAATTAGGGTTTCTGAGAAAGGGGCCTGGTTTTTTCAACATTGTAGGAGCTATACTTGATCATTTTCAAAAATTTTTACATGCCTAGGAAGCTGACTTCATGGGCTATCAAAGCCCCATGATAATCGTCAAGATCGCTGGCAGTATGGCGCGCGCAGGCAGCTCCAACAGATTCGGCGTAGTTCAGGACAGGTTTCCACGATTTTTGTAATGCCAGGGTCAGGGCGCAGCAATGTGATCAATTTTCATGCCAGGATGAAGCGTCTTGAGTAGAGGAACAACTCCCTAGAAGAAAATCAAGAGCTGAAGTGGCCTGATTGAGAAGTTATTGAAGCTCCAAGTGAGGTAGGTCCTATCTGGCTATGGCAGACACAGAGAAGAGATTGAGAATTTTCACAATGCTGAGCTTCAGATGGTCAATTGTCCTGGATTGATGTGATATAAGGAAGCTTTCTGAGTTGGGGAATACTTTTCCAGAAGGAAGCTCCAAGAGATTTGACTTGTGGAGTGAGATATAAGCAGCTCAATCTAATAGGGTGCTGTTGGCTATGGTTGCCATGGAAGCTTCAGTGGGAGTAGAGTTGGGATATGAAGTCATGAGTTGACATTGAGCTAGATTGAGGTTGAGAGGAATCAAGAGAGGCTGGAGAAGCAATGCCATACCCAAATGTGCTCTGATACCATGTGAGAAATGCGGGATCTAGAGCATGGCAAAGGCAGAAGCTATGGAGGATGGAAGGTGGAGGATGGAAGGAGAAGTGTGGACTCATGATGGAAAAGACACTGTTTGTTACACAAGTGAATTAGGTTCCAAGATTGATACTTGGACTCATAAACACAATCTTGTGTATGTGGACAATGACATTGACACTTCATTGAAAAGAAAAGAGTACTATCATTGCTTTTAGAAAAGGAAGCAAGTACAATGCTTTATAGGAAAGTAGGAAACTGCAGTAGGCACCATTGTGCATATGGGATAGGTTAGCCTGCATATCCTTGACCTTGAAGCTCCATACAAAGAGGCTATTTGAGTGAGTGTGATTGCTAATTCTCAACAAATTTATGCTGAAAAATATTCACATCTGGAATTTTTTAATGGCTGGAAATTGTCACTGAATGTAGGCAACAAGCATTGTATCTTACTAAAGCATTACATGTCATTTTTGAGCTCCTGTCATTTATATGACCTGACATATGTATGTTTAATGCTTGGAAGACTAAAGAGAGCATTGGATGCAACTAAGGATTGAAATCTAGAAATGAAACAAATGCCTTGACATCCACTTGGCTGGTCATTTACAGTAAATGCAGTGTATGACACTACCTCTCTACACTCCTGAAGAAAATAACATCATTTATCACTCAGGATCTCAAAGGAGTTGATTTCTTGAATGTCAAGAAGGTACTTGAATGTTAGATTGAAGGTTTTAGACTGCACATTCTCTTCATTGCAGTAAGAATACATGAGACAGAGATACAATACTTGCAGAGTCTATGTATTGACTAAAATACCTACGGGTTATCCCGCATGCTTGTGGATGTTTCTAAGGTTGTAAAAGGCTGAAATACCCTATTTCTTTGGTGCAAAAAATTATTGGAGGAAACTGTCATGAATTGCAGGAAACTATCCTGATCTACAAGAAACTATCCTAAATTGCAAGAAACTGGTCTTGAACTGTAGGAAAAGAAGTCAGATACTTACAGATTGTATACATCACTGAATACCTAAGCTGCAACTATGGAAAATGCTCAAGGCATTGACAATCTCACTCAAATTTTGGATGAAAAGCTAGACAACAAAAGTTTTTCTTTATTATGGAAGTTCTATATGAAGATTTTTTTGGTTGGCAGAGGTTATTGGGACTTATGTACAGGTGATGAGGCTGAACCTGAAATGTGTGAAAGGAATCCGACAAATTATCAGAAAAGGGCTCATAAGCTATGGACTGAGAGAGCATGTAAGGTGTTACATTGGTTTTCCTTATGTATATCAGATGCTATGGTTATATAAATTACTAGATGCAGTTCCCCAAAGGATGCATGGGACATACTCATGAAGAATTATGGAAATGTAACACATGCAAGAAAGATTCAACTGAAGCAACTTTTCAATAACATGTCTAAGAATGGAAGAAGCATTTAGGCCTACACTACAGAGATCAAGAACATAGCAGATCAGCTTGCCACCATTGAATCTTCAATGTCTAAGGATGAAATGATTGCAGTGACATTGAATGGACTTGGCAAAGAGTATAAAGCATTTGATACATCTATTTCTGTGAGAGTTGAATCCCCTGATTGGGATGAGCTGATTGCTTTGCTATTGCATGAGGAAGTTAAGCTTGGGCTAAATACAGGTTCTAGTACGTCTCAAAGCAGAGACACTATTCTTTACTCTAGCTAGCGTGGCAAAGGCGATAGAGGCCATGGCTCTTTTTGAGGTCAAGAAGACACTCGAAATACTTATGGATAGCATCAGCATGGCACAAATACATAGGGCCATTGTGGATTTGGCGGCTTTAGAGGCAGGGGGAGATCATCACGTGGTAGAGGTGGTGGATCTCGTTCATGGCAGTCAAATGATCAGTCAAACAGAGATAAGGACTATCAATACTATGGCAGATATAGACACATTGCAAAGGATTGTTACAAGAAGTAGGGAGATATGAAGGCAAAGGGCAAGTAGTATGGGCACTATGCAACTTCTAGCAGTGCTTATGATGAGCAGGTTGATAGATTGTTTGCCATGTAACATGTGTCTAAGAATGCATCTAGGTAGAGCAGAGATGAGAGATGGTACATTGATTCAGGGGCTTCAAATCATATGACACCCCATGGAGAATGTTTTGATGAGATGGTTGCAGGTTTGCATGGACATATTTCTACTAGGGATGACACCCAGCATACTATTCAGCATAAAGGAGTTGTACCTTTGTTGATGCCTGATGGCAAGAAAAAGAGCTTGCATGATGTACTACATGTACCTACAATAACCAAGAATCTTTTTTCAGTTGGACAGATGGCAGAACATAATTTGCAAGTGAGATTTAATAGATATGGATGCTTTGTTGAAGAATATGGTAATGGCTACAAATTGATTGCGAGAGGCCGAAGAGATGGTAGAATGTTTACTCTTGTGTCAATTCCAGAATTGAAAACAGCCATGTTTGCACATGATGGTGGTGCTATACGGGATGTTGAGATATGGCATAAGCAGATTAGCCATGTGAATGTACAAAAGCTGAAATCTATGTAGCAGAAGGAGATTGTGCTTGGACTACCTAAGTTCAAGTATCATGACTTTGGACATGTATGTGATGCATGTTAGTTTGGAAAGTAGGTAAGATTTCCATTTATGAGACATGTATGGAATAGCTCACAACCCTTGCAGCTGGTACATTTAGATGTATGGGGTCCGTCTCATAATGCTTCATTTGGTGGTGCTCGTTACTATGTATCCTTCATTGATGATTTTAGCAGAGGTACACTTGGCTTTACATACTGAAACATAAGGATGATGTGTTTGGTGCATTCAAGGACTTCAAGAAGCATGCTGAACTCTGTAAAATTTCATGTCTCAAATCAGATGGAGGTGGAGACTATGTCTCTAATTACTTTGACATGTACCTTGCTAAATATGGGATCAGAAGACAGTTAACTTGCAGCTATACACTGTAGCAAAATGGTGTAGCAGAGAAAGGAAGAATAGGATACTGATGGAATTGGCGAGAGCTATGCTGAATGAGAAGATTTTTCCAAATGGTTATTGGGCTGAAGCAATAGTGACTATTGTCTATGTGCTGAATAGAACCCCTACAGTAGGGATTCATGATGTAACTCCATATGAGAGGTTGTATGGTCATAAGCCTGACATTTCACACTTGAAGGTATTTGGAAGCATTGCATATGTACATGTTTTTTATGAAAAGAGGAAGAAATTAGATCCTAAAGCTATCAAGAGTGTGTTCCTTAGTTATGCACAAGACCGTAAAGCTTACAAGTGTTATGTACCATCTACACATGAGACATTGATTAGTAGAGATGTTTTTGATAAGGTGGCATCGTGGTATGGTAATCCAATTGCAATGGTTATTGATGGATCAACCAGCACTAGTAATGCTGAAAATACACCTACAGTGAGTACATCTATGAGTTGTCCTACAGGTGATGGATCACCTACAATAAGTCCTTGGTCAAGAAGCTTGGGAAGTCATACTTCTACATTCATTGACACGAATATGTCAGTGAGGGGGAGGTTGGATAAGGGAAAAGAAAAGATGCTTGAGGATGTGACAGGTCCACTTATAGCAGGTTATGAGTCATCCAATAGTGACAATTTGAATAGTGAGTTGGACATTTCGTCTTTATGACGCTGGAGCAAGGCAGAGTCGTTATATACGGCCTCAGAGAGGCAAGCTCAAAGTGAGCTACAGTTACAGAGATCTAAGAGAGTCAGAAAACCATTTGACAGGTTTACATACACTAGTTATTCAGCTCACCATTATGCATATATAGCTAGTGTGACATGTTACAAAGAACCTACAAATTTTGATGATGTAGTTACAGATGATAACTCATGTGCTGCCATGGATGAGGAGTATGCAGCCTTGGTTGAAAATGAGACATGGGAATTGGTTGAGTTGCCTGAAGGAAAAGTCCCCATTGGTTGCAAATGGGTGTACAAGATTAAGTGCAAGTCAGATGACTCGTTAGAATGCTATAAGGCTAGGCTGGTTGCAAAATGGTATGCGCATCAGTATGGCCTTGACTATGAGGAGACTTTCAATCCGGTGGCTAAAATGGCAATAGTCAAAACTATCATTGCTTTGGCAGCATGCAAAGGTCAGAAATTATGGCAAATGGACGTCAAGAATGCTTTCTTGAATGGTGATTTGGTTGAGGAAGTATATATGGAGCAGCTTGAAGGCTATGTTCACCCGGAATTTCCTACACATGTATGTAAGCTGAAAAAGGCTTTACATGGGCTAAAATAGGCACCTAGAGTATGGAATGCTTGGATTAGTAGTTATTTACAGCAACATGGACTTAGATTGGGTGATGCAGATCATAGTCTATTCACGAAGAAGATAGATCATGGATATGTGTTTCTAGTGGTTTATGTAGATGATCTTATCATCACTAGAGATGATGAAGAGGGCATTGTTGAAATTAAAACATATTTACAGGTTGAATTTAGAGTCA
This sequence comes from Lygodium microphyllum, assembly GCF_053477565.2. Taxonomy (NCBI): domain Eukaryota; kingdom Viridiplantae; phylum Streptophyta; class Polypodiopsida; order Schizaeales; family Lygodiaceae; genus Lygodium; species Lygodium microphyllum. Next base: position 59,226,203 of record NC_141156.1, on the reverse strand, counting down.
AAGACCTTAGTGAACTAAAGTAATTTCTTGGGATTGAGGTAGTCTCTATGTCTCAAGGTATATGGGTGCTACAGAAGTAGTATGCTCATGACATGTTATAGAAGCATGGTATGGTTGAATGCAAGCCTATGGAAACACCTCTTGATCAAAATGTCAAACTGCAAATTGATGTTGGGAATGACATAGAGAATGTGACCATGTATCAACAGATGGTGGGTAGCTTGATATACTTAACTATTATATCCTGACTTATGTTATGGAGTGGGGTTGATTAGTCAGTTTATCAGAAGCCTCACAAACCACATTTAGATGCAGTCAAGAGGATCATGATATATGTAAAGGGTACTACAGATTATGGGCTATTTTATGCATATGGAGAATCCCTTGACTTAATAGGGTTTATTGATGCTGATTGGCCTGGTTGTGCCTATGACAGGAGGTCAACTAGTGGTTATGCATTTGGACTGGGCAGTAGCATGATTTGTTGGCAGAGTACGAAACAGCCTATTAATGCATTTTCGAGTACAGAAGCTGAGTACAGAGGAGCTGCCTTACTAGCTTGCAAAGAAATTTTGGTTGATGAAACTACTGAAAGACAAATACAGCTAGAAAGCAAAGTGAGATTGCATTGTGATAACCTCAGTAGTGTTATGTTGGCTAGCAATCATGTCTACCATGCTAAGTCCAAACATATTGAGGTTCACTACCATTTCATCAACAAAATGGTTCTTACAAGGCAAATTAACTTAATTCATGTGAAGACTGAAGACCAGGTAGCAAATATATTTACCAAGTCTCTTAGTAAAGAAAAGTTCATATACTTTAGACAACTACTAGGATTTTATCAGATGGTTTGAGCTTGAGGGGGAGTGTTAGAATATCAAGCTTCTACTACTATTCAGTAAGTCTATCACTAACATAACGCTAACTTGGTCACAATGCAAAATTATTCTGTAGTGCAAGGCGACTAAAGTAGGTTTCATCGCCTAGCATACGTACCGAGCCCTCGAAAATGTAAGTTTTTAAACAAATCTGAGCTAGCTCTGAATCACATGAAAAAATCTTTCCAAATAATCCCAAAAGAAGCCTGACGTATGAAACATGATTAATCATGGCCCTTTCCATGGAGAAGAGTTATTTTGTGTTTCATATGTTGCGAGGAATGCAAGTTTCTTCAAGTGGAATCATGGATCAATAGAGCTTGATCACATATAAGGCTAATTATTTTTTCACTAATATTTATAAAATAATTAGGTAGATAAGATTTAAATATTATTGATGTGAACATTTAGATAGATCTTCTTTCAAGGGTTGAACTCATTAAGAATAAGATGTGAGATTTGTAGAATGACCATGTTCTATTGTGAGACTTGTAAAACTTCATGACATTAAAATTGTCTTTGATGAAATATGTATCCAAAAAAGAAGTGACGTGTGAAATGCAAGAGGGTGTTTGTTTCTCTTGTCCAAAAGGCCTCTTCATGTTTCATACGTCTTGTGCTGCCTGCATTGTTTTATTGAAATTGGAGGTAGACTATGTGATTGGTGTTTGTTTGCTACTAAGTGGTTGTAGATAACATTATATTAGAGATTTGGAGATCTATCCTAATTTTGATGTATTATTTATTTTCTTGGATGTTTCATCTACAATGCTCCTTACCTTCAAAACATACTCATTTACAGATATATTTTCTTTATTCAAAGTAGTATACATTCCAAAATTTTGATTTATGTTGAAAATAAAATTGTACATTTTTAAAACTAGCTCTAACTATAAAGATAATTGTTATTATGAATGAGGTATTATATGCCAATTCATGGAAGGAAGGCTTGGGAAACCCTCCCAAGATAAGCTTATTAAAAATATGTTTGTAGTATAGAACAACAAAAAGAACTAGCCTAGTGGATAGTCACTTGGCAATTAAGTGCACTTGGGTGACAACATTACTAGGATGGGTGACCTCTCAGGAAGCTTTTCCTACAACTAGTGGGAGCTTCTCACATGCAGCCAACAACACCAATGAAACCTTTGTAGCCTGTTGTCAAGTATGCCAAGGCCAAGATGCCAAGGTCTATGCCTTGGTCATGATAAATTTTTATCTTCGTGCTACAAAAATTAAGCCCTCTCTCTGACATCATCGATGATGTCATCGAAGACATTAAAAGAAATTGTTCTCTCTTTATCATCGATGGTATTATTGAAAACGATAAAAAGCAAGCATCCTCTCGTTACCCCCCCATTACTATATATAAACGGGGATAGAGTGTCATGTCAAGAGCAATAACAACTCATGCAAAAGTCTCTCTACTGTTGATGCAATGAAGCTCTACTGCAATCAGCCAAGCCTCTCTCTCTCTCTCTCTCACTCTCCACACCTATGTGGAAGCACTGCTCAAATCCATCAAGCTTCTTCCATGGCTCCCAAGAGATGTCGAGATGTTGAGCGAGGTCATGCTCAGAGAGCTCCCCAAGGCAAGGAAGTAGTCACTACTGAGGGAACTCAACACACTGCTGAAGCACAAACGGAAGTTACCCCCAAATCCATTCAACCCGAAGGACTGGTTATTCCACAACAAACCGAGGTTGTGGTCCTAACCCATAATCATGATGGATGGTGAATGGAGATAATTAGGTTAGTCCATAAGAAAAGGATTATGATTAATTAGAACTTGCAAAATCATGTTAGTATTATCAATTACTTTTTAGGAAAGAACACGGGAATTGATAAGGGGGATAAATTCTATCCATCACATACATTGACAAGTGTGTTAAAAATATTTTATGGTTATGTCTGCTTTTGGATTTGTGAATGATGAATTATATCTCTTATGATTCCGAGCTTGTATTAGCCTAAGGAGTTATGAATTGTGGTGGTTTGGGAAGTTGGGGCTCCCAAACTAATGCTCCCAAACACTCTGTGGAGTGTATAAAAACTCACATGTGAGTGGGGGTCCTATGCTCCTGAGGGAGGTAGGTGTTTAGTGTGGAAAAACTCACTTGCGAGGTGGGGGCCCTATGCTCCCGAGGGAGGTATGTGTTTTTGTTTTTTGATCACTTGAGCACTTGAGGGAGAGGGCAAAGGGCCAAGTGATAAGTACCCCTATTATGTGCTGAGATATTGAGCTCCACTCGTGATATGCCAGGGTGACCTTTGTGTATTTATGTTACCGACTTGTTAGTTGCAGATGCGGTTAGTACACCGCCCATGAATAATAGCTATATGATAGCTATCCTTATCTACTCTAGTTCGTGGTTCAGTTAGTATGCCACCTTAGTTAGTTGAGTTTTGTTTGAGACCCATATATAGGGTCCTTCTATTTCTTTGTATGTGAGTTCTTTTGGCTTACACAACTAAGAAGAGGAAAACTGTTTTCAGCCTCCACCTGTGTGTGTATTCCCCCATTGTGCAAGTGAGAAAGCTACAAGTGAGACTCCTTCCTTCTCTCCCACAATCTTGACATGGTATCAGAGCCTTGTTCGTGGTAAGGAGCTCAAGAAAGCAAAGCAAGTTCGTGGTGTTCTGGTAAGAGGACCAGTGTTGCTTTCATTTTTCTGTTTTGGGAGCAAGTCTCTGCAACAAGTAGCACAGCCAAAAAGTGCAAGAGTGCATTGTCTCAGATTGAGACGCCCTTTGCAGTGTAGCAAGAGGGCAGTACATGTTGCGGGAAAGGCCTTTAGCCCTAGGTTGCTCTGTTTTTTTATTTGAGGCCATTTCGGGGCCTGTTTTGGAGGCGGAAGTTTTCTGCACGCACTCAAGAAAAGGCCCTGTTTTATGCTGTGTGACCACTGTTCTAGAGTTCGGTGAAAAGTTACCGTAGAAATTGCATCGTATGCCTGTGCACAGAGACATTGGGAGTTACAGAATCATCCTTGTTGCCTGTTGATGCAAAATCGTCACTAGGAAGTGACTGTGTGGTCAAATACCACTTTTGTCAGTTTTGCAGATTTGCCCTTGTGAGACTGAAGTTGTGTTTTTTACAGTGACAGAATTTTTTGTAGTGTTCTATAATGGTGTCTGATTCTCTTTCACAGATTGTCACTGAAAAGCTTGACAAGAACAACTTCCAAGCATGGAAGTTTAGAATGACGAATTTCCTTATGGGAAAAGGATATTGGGAATTTGTTGCAGGAAATGAAGAAGAACCAGTTCTTCCTGATGTTCCCAATCAATAGCAAATGCAGGCATTGAAAGGATGGCATGAGAGAGCCAGGAAAGTTATGTACTGGATGTCTATCAGCATTTCAGACTCTATGATTGTACATATTCAGGATGCAAGTACACCAAAGGAGGCATGGGATATTTTGTCAAAAATGAATAGCACAAATACGCAAGCTAGGAAAATGTAGCTCAAGCAAGAGTTGCACAATGTGCAAAGAGAAAGTATGAGCATCAATGACTACCACATGAAGGTGAAGAAGATTGCAGATGCACTTGCTTCCATTGGGTCGCTAGTGGAAGATGATGATTTAGTTTCTATGACCTTGAATGGTCTAGGAAAGGATTATGCATAATTCCGAACATCGATTTCCGTCCGTGAAAGATTTTCTGATTTTGAGGAGTTGATTGCTCTTCTAATTTCTGAGGAGCAAAGAAATGGTAGTGCATCTTCTTCAGGAGGAACTTCAAAAGAAACTGTCTTCTACTCAAATGCTAGAAGAGGTAGAGACAGAGGTAGATGAGGCTAATCTGGAGGACGTGGTAGAAATCAGAATATGTAGCAAACTCAAGAAAACCAGTCCTATGGAGGAGGACGTGGTAACTCTAGAGGCAAGGGGAGCCAAAGAGGTCGTGGTGGATGGCAAAGAGGCCAAAATGCAAACAACAATGTTGAATGCTACTACTGTGGTAAAATGGGTCATATGGCTAAAGACTACTATAAAAAGCAGAATGACATCATGAATGGAAAATTGCAACAAGGGAATTATGGATCTTCTAGTAGACAGGGTGATGACAGAAATGAGCATTTGTTTATGGTGCAGCACATGACCAATTCTTTGACAAGTGCAGAAGAAAGCAACAATGTGTGGTATGTTGACTCAGGTGCATCAAACCACATGACAGGTCATGCAGAATGGATGCAGGATACAAGGAAAATGGAAAAACTAGGATTTGTGGAGACTGGTGATGATACTGCACATCCTATTGTGCATATTGGAAAATTTCCTTTTTCTATGCAGGATGGGAAAAAGAAATACTTGTCGGATGTATTTCATGTCCCAAATATCACCAAGAACTTGGTTTCTATTGGTCAAATGGTTGAGCAGGTCTTGCAGGTTAGATTGAATTCTCATGGATGCTTTGTTGAGGATATGAAAAATAAAGGTCGCTTGATAGCAAAAGGAAAGAAGAAAGGCAGAATGTTTATGTTGGAAGAAGACATGCCTGAATTGAGTGCAGCAACGTTTGCACATGGGACCAGTGTAGTTGTAGATATTGATATCTGGCATAAACACATTGGTCATGTTAATATACAACGACTTAAATCAATGCAAGCCCAAAATATTGTTGCAGGATTGCCTAAATTCAAGGTTGCAAAAATGCATAAGATATGTGAAGCCAGTCATTTTGGAAAACAGGCAAGGAAACCATTTCCTAGACATGTTCAAGAGAGTAAGAAGCCACTGGAATTAATCCACTCTGATGTGTGGACTACTAAAGCTACATCTATTGGAGGCTGTCATTATTTTGTCACTTTTATTGATGACTATAGCAGAAAATTTTGGGTGTATTTTATGAAAAAGAAAAGTGAAGTTTTTAGGCATTTCAAAACTCTTAAAGCTATTATTGAAAAAGAAACAGGCCTGCAAATAAAATGCCTAAG